>NW_028179430.1:0-12500 GCF_964030765.1 Micromesistius poutassou | reverse complement strand
CTGCCAACACTCTTTGGCCTCTGGAATTAAACAAAGTCTGAACTCGAACTCGTCCCCGGTCGGTCGACGGCGTACCTGGAAGAGCATGGTGCGGTTCTTGTCGGCGTCGGACGGCTGCACGTGATTGGGCGCGCTGGCGTGACGGCGGCGCGCGGGGCCCATCATGCCCGTCTCCCGGGGCTTCCTCTGCATGGCCCCCGCCAGGCTGCTGCAGCGCGTGCGGAACTCCTGCTGCTCCTCAAAGCCAGAGTCCTCCAGGATGCATTCTGGGAAACCGCCCCGCAGGCTGCCCTGGCTGGCGCTGCTGGACATGCTGCTTCCTGCTGGCGTGGGGACCGGACGCACGCACAAGGTCATCGACGCGCACGCAAACACACACGCACGCACACGCGCACACGCACACACACACACACACACACACACACACACACACACACACACACACACACACACACATTGATGCGCGCGCACGCACACACACATGTCATATGCAGGCAAGCACGCACGCATGCACACACAGTCATATGCAGACACGCACGCACGCACAGTCATATGCAGGCACATACACTCTACTGGATGCCATCATTAAAGCATCTTGATAGGGAGAACACTCCCTCTGGAACTCCCTCCCCAACCACATCCGACCACAGCTAACACACTCCCTTCAATTAAACAGCCCCTCAAAACCCACCTTTTTAAGATGGCCTTCACCACATCATCTCCTCCCCTTCCCTCCCCTTCCTCCTGTTTTATCTTTTCACTTCTATACGTTCTTTTTAAATGATTTTATTTTGTGTTCACTCTGTCAAGCGTCTTTTGAGTGTTTGTAAAAGCGCTATACAAGTCGAATTGTATTATCATTATGTTGTGTAGCTCTGGCTGTACATGGCACATCAGTATAAGTGTATAAGTGTTACACAGAACATGCCTCATTCCCATCCTTCCATTCAGTATTTTAATCTAACGGAGGAACGCGCGTAAGGAGACGGCCGCACAGGGGGCCTCACCTCGGGCCTCGGGGAACTCCGCCTGGAGGCTTTCCGTGTCCTCCAGGCTCTCGTTGAGGACGGAGGACAGCGGGTCCCCCTCCCCGCCCACGGTGAACTCCACCGGGCTGCTGCCGTCGGCGGACGCCCGCTGCCCGCTGAGCAGACGCTGGCGCTTGCGGTCCAGCTCGTGCTGTCGGAACTTCTCGATGCAGTCGTCCACCAGCGTGGAGGGGGCCTTCTTCTGGCCCACCGTCACCTAGGAGCCGTTTGGTCTGGTTAAGGTTCCAGCCTTCATTATCTTTTGACATTTAAGGAGTGAGATTTGGGAGCTATTGTTTGCTTGTAATTTGTTCGTAAAAAAAGGCACAGCCATCTGTCCGCTATTAATCAGTGAAATGCTTATATCTGTTCAGACGATTTAGAGTTTAGACTGCTCCCGGCTTATTTCTGACCAATCACAGAGTCTCTTCCCTGATTGGTTCAGGTAATCCCTCTTGCCCGTCAATCACAGGTACGTGATAGCTACACTCGTCGTAATGGTGGAGAAACGGAGGGAGGGAGGGAGCAAGAGTGATGGGACCTTGTTTGTTTCCAAAATCGTGTCCTCTTCTGTTCTTTTCCTGCTCTCTCTCTCTCTCTCTCTCTTTGAAAAGGTCTAATCTTAACCGGAGCTCCTCTAACGCCCGACGCCGCCGTGTGTGCCTCACCTTGCCGCAGTACAGGACCTCGTACTTCTGGGAGTTGTAGAAGGCGTCGTCCGTCTCCTGCCTGGGCTGGGCGTCGGCCTTCAGCGCCGACTTGGACACTTGGCGAACGCTGCTGATGACCTCAGAAACCTGACGTGGAGACGACAAAGGTTAAGGTTTTCAGCCACGTCACGAGGGACGGCACGGGGGACAATCGGGGTGGAAGGGAATGTAAACCCATCCCTGCTGGGGGCTGCGTTACATACACTACGTGAGCAAGGAAAGGGATCGGATGGATTGTTCCTTCGAGCCCAGAGGAAATACAAAACTAGCTGCGCAAGCAACACTCATCAAGACTTTATATTAGCGACTCCACCACGGTTCTCTCCATTCACTGCCCGAGATGTGTGTATTCACCAGAGGATTGCATAGAGTACGGTGTTCAAAAGTGGTCTGTAAAATATTAGTAGCATTGTCAAATATAGCAACACACAAAACTCCACTAAACGACACCAACGCTGTGGTTTATGATGCACTGACACGCTGCAACGAGAAGTTGATCAAAGACTCGCAGTGAAAAACAGAGGCATCACACTTAAGGACATTGTTGGCCAACGGAAAGAGACCCTGACAGCATAACGGGGACGGAGCTAGCTGGGTCTTTGGGCCAGCGAGGGACACGCCCACGACTCCGTGAGAGCAGAGACAAAACAACCCTGAGAGAAAGGAGCAGCATGAAGGTCAACTGCCATGATTGTTTGCTATATTTCTTTTTGTCCACTGTGGCACAGAACTTTCACTGCCCTCCATCCTTGGAAAGTAAAATTCTGGGAAAATAAATTACACAAGTCAAAGTGGTGATTGCCAAGTTTTGTTTAAGCCAAAGCGGAAATGAGAAACCGGGGTTTGTCCAAGCACAACGCCTCCTGTGGTGGGGGCAGAGCGGGCACCTGTCAGAGCCGGCACACCTAAACACAATCTGCCACCGGAGCGTTCCGATTGTTGTGGATTACCGACGAGTGAGGGCTTCTTTAAAATGAAACGGAGAGTAATCAGAGCCAAGGTCAGCTCAACAACGTGTTTGAAGCAAACACAACCGCTTAACCAAACAGCAGCACTGCACTCTGCACACATGCACTCCTATTGGGATCTCTGATAAGAACACTAGGCATCCTGCTGTTCAAATACACTCCGGCGCTTTGGACGGAGGGGAAAGTACCAAACCTAAACAACACAGACCACCCGGAACCATTGGAATTGATACCCAGGGTGTTGAGGAGGAATGGCATCCCAGAGGATGACAAATTCATGCTATTAAGAGAAAGGAATTCAGCCACATAAAAGGCAAAATCAGGTGGTTCACCGTTTACCTGACCACCAGCATGTTGCCGTGGCTACCAAAGCCATTTTAAGAGCACTCTCTGTAAAGGTCACACACAAGTGCTTTGACTCCCTGGGGTAGGAACCATGCAGTGCTAGATACAGAGGCCCCTCTGTTGAGACAGAGAATATGTACTCCTCTATCGCCAAACTCCCCAGCTCTCAGTAGGAGAGGTAAGAGAGCTGGGAGGGGCTGAGATCCTGACTGACAATTGGCTGAATCCTCTGGAATTTCTTGAGGATCTTCCAAAAACAACTTTTTTTTTAAGATTATGGAAGTAACTAACCTTGGGGTTAGGGTTAGAAAAAAAAAGTTGTGAAACCAAGCAAAAACGCAAACCCAAGTAGTGTCAAAACAGAGCATAAGACCATGATAACAAAAAGCCATATGTAGATACATGTGTTTTTCCTGTCCCGTCCGGTCCAATGTAAACACTCCTGTCAATGCACACTGTCTTAATTCTTAAGTCTTAAAAAGTCTGCGAGGATGTGTGCTGTGCACAATCTCTCAGTTTGAACTTCAAAACGTGCTTTCTAAGGCTGGGCGACTCCACCGCGGTTTGCTCAACCATCCCTGCAGTGAAACCCAAACAGGTTCAAACAAACAAACAAAGAAGTGTCGATAGCAAGAGCCATAATAAATACGGGTGAATAAAGTAATGGACAGAGCAAAGTATTGTTGCCCACAGACTTAAGGCTGTTTACAGACAATCGTAGGACTCATGAATGTGATGACCTCGGCCGGCCCCATCATGTATCAGAGGAACACGGGTGTGCCGTGTGCAGCCCATCATGTCTGCCCCGTCCCAATTAATGAAACCGTCAGACGGACGCTGACCTATACTATAAAAAAAAAGAAGCCCCGTTTGATTATTCATGAGCACGACGACGCCCCGGTCCGGCACCGTTTGATCCGATTAATTATTTGTAGTGTGAAACGATACGGAGTCAAACCGGCCGCGAGCAGCCGGGACAAGGCGTGTGGAGCACGGAATGCAGCGATGAGTCATGTGGCGCACGCAGGGACCAGGCCGTGCTCCTCCACCCACTTCGCATTGTTGCACGCGCTGCTTTTCATCATCTCCCAGATCGCATGACGACTGGTCCGTCGCCGGTCCCTCGCAGACAGTATCAGTAACACGTCTCGGTGTGCGTGTGTGTGTGAGTGTGAGTGTGTCGGTGTGCGTGTCCTCTACGGAGCCAACCCTGCAATTATAACCTAGTGCAGCTGGGCAGACTAAAAGGGATTGTCCGTTCTGAGCTGGGTCTGTGTGACTCAGCGCCACAGAACCACGTCTCGGTTACTCTTATCGGAATCACATTCAGAAACAGACTCATTGCTAAGTAGGCTTTCACATAGAAGACATTTGTTTTGGCCTCGGTGGTACAATAAGCACGTATTGGGACAAGACCAACAAAAAAAAGGTAACTAGTAATAACAATAATGACGTGCTTATAATAGTAAATAGAGTAGCATGACGCCACAACCGAGTATTACAAAAGGGAGGGATGACATAAGCTTGATTTGGTACCCACTAGGAGTACAGGTTGAAAGCTATGCTGCAGGCTCGTGTCTGGTGACACGCGTTGACGGAACAGGGTTATCATCATGCGGGTTGCCCAGAAAAGGGAAGGAGAAAGCTAAATAGTGTGTCAGAGTCTGTGTCACAAGTATAAAAGTGACATGAAAACATTTACATAACTCAATAATGACTTCATTGTTACTGATGAATGTATAAATACAATGATACATAAATAAATAGATGAATAAAGAGACAGCAACTTTATCTAACTTCAGTTACTTTATGTAACTTCTAAAGCCTCTTTTTGGCTGACCGACATCTTAATAGAGACAATCGTCTCGAATGTGCCATATATAAAAACAAAGGGGGTGTTGTTGGGTTGAATACACCTGGTTGTTTGAGCTCCAGATGCATTTTAACACTGTACCCCAACAGAGCTATTCCATCGTATCCTATGCCGAAAGCGAATTGGAAATTTTTCATCAGGCATACGCCCATAAAGTCTGGATAAGAACAGGCTAAGGCCTCTTTAACAACACTGAAGCCGGCTCATTCCCTCCTGCTTGATCACTTACTACTTCTGCCCGTCTCCATGACAGCACTTCGGATGGAGGATTTAGGAGATTGCTTTGGAACACAATGCAAGAGTTCTAATAGAGAGTTATTGGTTTATCCAAGAATAGCAGTGCAAGTGACTTTACTGTCATCTTTGCTAGCACCAAAATACCCTGTAATCCTCTTAATATTGCACTAGAGAAATGAAAGGTCTTATTGATATGAGACCTAGATCACAAACTGTTCAGATCCCCAGATCTTCCATGCTGTCATCAAATTCTAAGATGTCATGCTGTCAAAGGTGCTCAAATCTGAGATGGCTCTCCCCCTGCCGTCATCCAGAGCGGAGAACCAAGCCACTGGGTCACCTAGCAGTTAACAAGTGAGGTCAAGAGATCCCATAGGGCTCCTTTTCCCCCCGAGTCAAACACAATCAGTAAACACTGTGCAGGCACAAAATGACCACCGCTGAGCTGATAATGGCCCAACGGGAGTGAGGTCAGTGTTCTATTTGTGCCTGCGCTATGCCAGTCTCACCCCCAGCCCCCCCCCCCCCCCCCCCCCCCCCGGACGCTCAACCAGGTCAAAGGCTGTGACTGCAAGCCAACAGATCTGTTCGGATGCAGCCCCCTGGGACTGTTTGTGTGATGGACTCACCCAGTCGGGGTTGCAGCTGTGAAACTTTAAACTTTGCTTGTATTGTGTGCAATGTGTCATTGTGCAGACTGCGTACGCTGGCTTTCAAGGTGACAACAGAAATGTCCTTTAGACATAACTGTTCCAGTGTCTCCAACACAACCTAATGAAACATAACAAATGACAACACTTGTTTTATCCTTACAAGCTGCCACTGTTCATTAATTAAGGCACAACAAAGACAAAGATTGTGTGTCTCTCTTCACACGTGTGATATAATGGAGGTCCATGGAATGCCGACTGCCCGGTTTCAGACCGCATCCACACCACCAGAGGAGGGGAGTTGAACCAAAAGGCATGGATTATTTACATCTTCACGTAAATAATGTAAACAATCAACGTGGGGTCTTTGCAAACCGGCCAAATCCCTTAATGCTGTGGTGAGGGGTCACACCTCATCATATTTTAATCCAAAGATTTTTTTGTGTGACAAATGTTTTGAGTGGCTCCATATTTAGATTAGTGTGTAGGTCGCCCGGGGTTACATCATCTGTGACTCATCACCCTTTCCGATGGCCCCGCTTTCCGCACCGACGATGAGCCACGCAACATGACTCCCGACTCAGTTTGAACCCCGTCACATCAGACGGACAGGTGCAAGAAATCCGTCTTTAGGCTGTTTAGCCCCGGGTCTGCAGAGGAAAGTCCATACATGATCAACTTTCTCCAGCGACTATTTCAGTTCCTAATTCCAAAACGTGTAGTTCTGACGACACAAATTTAAAAGAAAGACCTGAACGGAAAGCTCCTATTCCCTGTGGTACGGGTGTAATGCTCCGATCAGGACAGGACCCCCATGTTACCGGCGCAACGTTCACACCGGGGACAGGTAAGCAGACAAATAACGCAGTGTTCAATGATGTAACGGTGTGGGTTCCACATGGTTCCTCTTGCACGTTTTGCACGTTGCATGTTGTTAGCCGCTTGCTACCAAACTTGTTAGACTTGTGTAACCGTAACGACGCAGACTGGGGCCCCGTCAGCGAGGCCTCTCCCATGGCTGCATGTGCTTGGTTGTACAGAGGAGGTTCATTAGCTCCTCCTCTCTGACGTGTAGCATCATACATCATACTCTCTCTCTCTCTCTGTCTGGTTTACCCAGAAGACAAACAACCAAGCCCTGGGTTTGTACATACCAGGAGGAAACCTGATAGCCATGCATGCAGACCGATCCCTGAAGATGTATGGGAGTTACTGTATGTACGACCTAGGCTGTGGCCCATTTCATGCTAGCACGTGGCTGGAGAGCACGGCTTTAGGTAGGCCCCGAATGGCATCGTGCTTCATGCATATATGTCAGGAGTCATGACACACTACCCCAAACTGTAGGGTTTGATACAAACAAACATGCACGTTATCAGTAGGAGACACCTTCCCTTCTTCAGCATGCATACTCCAATCAGAGCAGACCAGGACCCTAATACACTGTGTGTGTGTGTGTGTGTGTGTGTGTGTGTGTGTGTGTGTGTGTGTGTGTGTGTGTGTGTGTGTGTGTGTGTGTGTGTGTGTGTGTGTGTGTCACAGTCCAAACTCCACCCTACTCTCCAAGTAGGATTCTCCAAGTAGAAATATTTATGTTAAACATGATAATCAGGTTTAATCTAAAATATGGTTTCCATGAGACAATGGGGCAGATGTTCGATCCACCACAAGGGAAGGATCAGCAGATTATTTTGAAGGCAAATCCAGGTTGCATTATCCACAGTAGCCTTGGCCCAAATCCTTAATACCAGAAACAAACATGTTTTGACTGGGTTGTTATCCATGTTGTCTGGACCTATTCTGAAATAAATTAAACGAAAAAGGCATCTCATTCCAGGAGCTGGAACATCATTCCAGTCTTTGTGTTCCAGTGAGATCAATTGTGAAAGTGAAAAGTAACGCAATAGCGTTCTCTTTTGTAACATATAACATATATACATACATACATACAGACTTGCAATTGGGTACTTGGTGTTTACTGGTGCTGCTGTGTGTATTTCGGTCACCTACCTGGTTGGGGTCACAAGCCTTGAAGACGTGACATGACATCTGGGATTCGGGGTTGTCTTGTTGCCCCCGGATAAGATAAGCAAAGTAAGTGAGATCATTGCTGTTGTGAATGAATCGCGAAATGAGCTGTGCTTTGTGTTCAAATATGAAAACAGATGAGTTGGCGTTATTGGAAGGGACGCATCTGATGAATGGAGGTATGAGCACAAGCTGAACTTCCCTAGCCTGAATGGGACCAGAGTCGTTTTTTTCGCTCTTCCTCCGAATTTCGGCCACCAGCCACGGCAGCATGGGCAAGGTAGTCCGTCTGTCCAAAGCGGACGAACCGATGTACCACAAACTGAATCGTTTGTCAGATTTCGGTGGGTTGTTTTCCTTTTCCTCTTGACTCTCCATCTCTGCTGGTCTGATTCTTTTCTTTTCTTGTGTGGACCAAAACTTAAATGACAGCGAAAAAACCTAAACAAAATATGAATATTCAATATATGGACGGCCCGGGTATACAATGTGCCCCTTCACGAAATAAGATATTACCGAAACATATTTGCATACGTCCAAATATTTTAAAAAGTCACACAATAGCTTGTACGATCACGCACCATGTGCTCTCTGTGTCGATCATATCAGTCCTTTGATACTGTGGAAATCGGTAGGCTTAATTTTCAAGGAAAAATGGTACTAATGGTACAAATGGTAGTTTTCGTCATGCATTTGCTTTTGCGTCAAATGCACAACAATGCATAAGTTCACGAGTTTCTTTTCTAAAACGTGGCGTTGGCAGACTCCGAGGTAAACAGTTGTCCATGAACCAGACTCCCAGTCAAACGCGTTTCGTCCTGTTCTTCTGTATCTTGCGCGCTACACTAGGAAATGCATACACAGAAAATAAACAAAAAACAGAACGCTGCATCAGCCTCCACTCCTCGGCGCTGTTTGACAGCTGTCTTCAGAAATGTATAATTCCGTGCGTCTGCAACGCTTCAACGCAGTCTCCCATCCCTGAGATTCTGTCCACACAAGAACGCCTTGGAGGAGTGGCCGTACCTCCATGGGCCGCGCGAAGGGAGGGGAGCAGCAGACCCACAAATCAGTCTGTTCCTTGCATGCGCGGTAGTGGGCTGTCCCGTTCGGCTGTCTGGGACACGTGACCCGCCCCTGTACCGCGCCCCGCCTTCCATACAGTACACAATAGTTGGCATGCCAGTGTGGAAAATTGTTGTATGTTCTAGTGTATACCAAAATGTGCGCCCAAAATGAAGACAAATACAAAATCAAAAACAAATAATGAATGCGTGAAAAGCACACTAGGTAGCTAGGTAGGACCACATCAATGGAGTGACTGAAGAAAATGTGTTATTTAGTTTTAGTCTACATAGATATGAAAAAAAGCTGTTTATTTATCTTATTTTCTGTACGCCACACACGTGTCACATTTCCCATGTTGCCGATACACCGTATTTCACTCCACCCTCTTTTCTCAGTAAAGATAGCAACATGATGCTAGAATAACAAGCTACAACGCTGTCTGCATTATCATCATACATGGGATTACAAACGTCAAACTGATTGCAAGTGAGCTTTTATTCATTGTTGTTTGTTTATACAAACACACACACACACACACACACACCCACACATGGGCATATTTATTGAGCGCTGCGTCAGGGGATCCCCTGTTGCCAACTGGATGCCAATTCCAGAAATAGCGGCAGTGCTTCATGTAACATCAGCAACGAACCATCATGCCAGATCCAAACACGTAAATGATAAAAAAAAAAAAAAAAAAGTCCGAAAATGTTTGCGTGAAAACAATGATTATTGAACATGAATAATTGGATGTCTGGGGTTGCAATAATGTTTCAACTCAAAATATACTTTTTTTCTTGCCTTTACAATAACTATCCCTGGTTTGCCGCAAGTAGTTTACTGCAATTTCCTACTACAAATAAGATTATTGGCACGTTGGTCATTGAATTAATAATTCATGTCTTCATGCACAGCATAAAAACATTTCAACATATTTAACTATAACAGACTAATAGACTTTGTCGTGTCAAGAGTCACAAAATATGCTTCTAACATCCAAGCAATCTCCACATTCAAAGCTAATGTAAATTAGCTGAAAAAAATGCATTTTTCTTTTATAATACTCTCCTAGACAGTAACTAGCAAAGTTACTTAATTGATATAAACAGTTACCCACCAGTGAACTTTGACATTCACAGCCACTTCGATAGTCTGATATAGCCATCTTGATTGAATCCTGTCAAGCTATTTTGCGTTGTTGCACTGAAAAAGAAATCCACGCCTTCCGATCCCTACACCGTCTCCAGAACCGCAGCCATCTCCTTGAACTGCTTGTGAAAGTTCTGAAAATAAATTTAGTTAGTAATACTAATAACAAACAGGCATGAATTTGTTAAAAATCATATTGAAATTGACTGATAATCATGTTTGCATAAGTCACAGTAACACAGACAACGTTCAACGCAAATATAGGAAATATTATCAACTGTAATGATATGTACCTGAAATTGTGGAATGGTCATCTCAAAAGACTTCTGGCTAATCTGTCCAGAAGGCTCGGCTATCTTCAGCAGCACAGACACAAAGGGAGAGTTCAGAGACCGACATGTATCTGAGCTCACTGCCATGCCAAGTTTCCACTGCATGTCCACCAACTAGACAGAAAGGACCAAACAAACCAGTTACATACCAAGCTGGTGACCCGACACCCGTGCCATGTTTGAAAACATGAAAGCATATCAAGGCTGATCTACCTGCATGCAAAAAGGAGAGGTTTTTACTAAAACAACAGATGGAAATAGAAAACAAATGCAGACCAAGGACCACATCATATACATGCCTATCATAATATTAAGAATAGCTGAACAGTTCTATCTTGAACCGTGCTTTAACCTGCCCAATGCACATTAATGGCGGGTCAAAGCGGTGTGTGCAGTCAAACTACAAAAGGGACACAATATTTTGGAAATTCACTTTGTTTATGTATTTGATGGTGGGGAGTTGGAATTTGATACGCAAAATGGCTTGAAATATTGCATTACAGTTATCAGAATGGAGCGGGCACAAAGGGATCCCCTGCACTGGTGGTTTGAGTATAGTAATAAAAACAAACATGCCTGTCCAATGCTAAGCAGGGCCTGGACCTCCTGCTGACTATGGACCAGAGGACCTTGCTGGGTCCACAGCTTGTGCACAACCTGCAGGGAGGCTTTGGGCCACTGGCTACAGCCCTCTTCCAGCTTGGACACCAGGTCTCCTGCAGAGAGGTTGCTCTTCCCCGCTGACCTGCAGAAGATAACACGGCATTCATTTAGATATTGGAGCTTGTACAGAGGGATCGGTTTTACTTATGAAACATGTTTGTAATTGTGCACATTTCATCATTGAATGGATTGAGCAACGGGACCCGCATGCAGTTCAGCCAATGAAACATGACACCAAGAAAGTACCTGAACGTCAGCATGAGGAATCTGATAATGCTCTGCAAAGCATTTTCATCGAGATTCACTCCATTTCTCTGAAATGTCTGCGCAGACATAAGAACACGCGTAAGAAGGAGCAACATGAAACGGTGATTTGGTCAGAGTGAAGATAAACTACAGTAGATATACTCACGTCAGAGATTTGAGATGACTCCACACCCCTGGTGAGGCCTTGGAGATAACTCAATATGCGCTGACACTGTAAAGTTCAACAGACTATCAAAAACCACAACTTCTGCTGAAGCCGAACAGCAAACATTCTGCTATGCACATTTTGAGCCACTTGGTGGCCCCAAAAATATCTGATATTTTTTTAACAACAATATGTGTAAATCACATACTGATTTATGACCAATTTGATTATTGGTACAATGTGTATAATGTCTTATCCCTAAAATATATGCATTTAAAATAAGACAATTTATTTGTCTTACGAGAAAAATCTGACTTACTATGTCCGTGAACAGCTCTAAGGAAAGTCTCCCAATGTTACCTATCACTTCGGCTGCGCCTGAAATGCAAAAGCAAGGTTATTGATCCTCATAAACTACACTACTGCTTCACCCACTGAGAATAGCAGCCTATAGCTTAATGCAAAGAAAATCACAACACTGTCTAGGGTGGTTGTGGAAGAGGTGGAGGAGTAGAGATCCATACAAGCCACCATGCTTGGCAGTTTATATTGAGTTATAACACAGCAATCTATCAGAGCAATATGCATATCCCACGCAATTACAGTAATGAGAAAGCATTGCATAGCTTGGGGTTCACATTTAGCCCGAACGTGCTAACTCTTTACAGCAGCATTATCTTTAGGGTACAACAAGACAATCGTATGATATAAACTGAGGTTCACACACACCGTCGGATGCATCAAGTCCCGGCATCGTCAATAGATGGAAATGTAGAAGAGACTTAGGAACCTGAAATCTGATTTAACTGAGTTATCGTCCGTTGTTATGAAAGGCAACAGAGCTCCCCCGCGACTTCCATCTGTCAGTGTGACACACACATCAACAGTTCATCAATTATCTGCCTTAATAATTGTTAATCTATACCGTATATTGTTGTTTTTTTATGAATAATGTGAGCGATGTGTCCGTGAAGTAAAGCTTTGGGGCGTCCACTTCTGGTAGACGGCGCACGTGACACTGGACTGTTCCAAAGCAC
>NW_028179431.1:0-14594 GCF_964030765.1 Micromesistius poutassou | reverse complement strand
CCTACTAAAACCAAACCATCTTAACCGTAAGACACCCAAGAATGTTTGCATAAATCTCCAATCATACACCTCCAAGCATTGGCAGAATTCCCCAAGTGTATGACACTGCCATTGAAAGACATATTCAAACCCTATTGGTTCAAATCTCTCACAGAAGTCTGAATGCCACCTCAGCACTGTTGCTCAGAGAGGCCTTCCCATGATGCATCTCATCTCCTCCTGGATAGAAGGAATAATATCACATTTTCTCAGGGATATCAAACCACATAGAGGGGGAAAAAGTGGTGTTTTAACACATAAATAAAAAGCCCTCCAAAATCAAAGATCACTTTTCAGGTTCAGTGATATAATCCATGCACACCACCGCACCGCTGCCAAACTGTAACACTAATAGCCCCCTGCGTGTGTGTGTGTGTGTGTGTGTGTTGGGTGTGTGTGTGTGTGTGTGTGTGTGTGTGCATGGCTGTGTTTGTGTGTGCATGGCTGTGTGTGTATGTGCATAGGTGTGTGTGTGTATGTGTATGTCCATGGGTGTGTGTGTGTGTGTGTGTGTGTGTGTGTGTGTCCATGGGTGTGTGTGTGTGTGTGTTTGTGTGTGTGTGATTATGTGCGTGTATACGTGTGCATGGGTGTGTGTGTGTGTGCGCATGTACGTGTGCATGTGTGTGCGTGTGTGTGTGTGTGTGTGCGCGTGCGTGCGCGCGTGTACGTGTGCAGTGATCACATACATGAACCGAACCGGGATCAAAAACAAAAGCCTCTCCTCTCCCCTCTCACTGTGACCTAGTGAGGAATATCCCCGTGATCCACACGCTTGCGTCACATACAGTACACAAGATAAACACAGACGGGATCCCTCTCTCCACCGCCGTCGTTATCCTCCATTGACCTTTGACCTTATTTTGTGTGCGTCTCCCTTCCAGCCTAGTTCCCTGGTTCCATACGTCCCCTGTGTTTGTGACATCATAACGTTACAGTAGGGCAGGGCGATACAGTGGGCCGTCCCGGGCAGCACCTGGCCCCCTGCCTGGGGGCCACAGGGTCAGCCTCATTAGCGGCGACAGTGAATGGCTAGTCAAGCTGGCACACACAGAGACCCCTATGTCAGGCATTCTGCTGCACGTCTGGACTCTTGGGTCCTGTCCCTCTCTCGCCCTCTCTCTCTCTCGCGCGCACGCGTTCTCGCTCTCTCATGCATCTTTCCCTCCCTCTCTTTCTCTCCCTCTCGCTCTCTCTCTCTCTCTCTCTCTTTCTCGCCCTCTCTCTCTCTTTCTCTCTCTCGCTCTCTCTCTCTTTCTCACTCTCTCTCGCTCTCTCTCTCTCTCCCTTTCTCTCGCTCTCTCTCTCTCACTCGTCTCTTTCTCTCGCTCTCTTGCTCTCTCTTTCCCCTGGTCGTTCTCTGTCTATGGCAGATGGTGAGTTTGTGTCCACTTTTTCGTCATTCACAATGGTGTGAGTTGACTGCATTGTAACAACGCAGGCTGCGGAACAAACAACCGCGAACGACGTGCCAAAACGTTTTTTTTTATTCTATTTTTTACAGCTCGCTTGATGGCTCACGAAACCTACATCTTTTGTCTTTGTTTGCATCAGGTCTGTCGTTTCTTTGTTTCATTGTCCTCCATTTATTTATGCACAGCTGTCATTTTTTGGTAATTGGAGTTATTGCTTCGCGTGATGTTTTTATACCGCTGGTCATTTAGCTTGACTTGAATCCATCACACTGAGATACACAGCGACTCGATAAAATAGAATTGAACCTATACGTTTCTATAAGTTAGTACACACAACTTGTGAATCCACTTTTAATGGCTGACAACATTTCAGGGGGGGCGGGGGGCGGGGGGGGGCGGGGGAGGGGGGTGCGGGGGTGAGCTCATGTCTGACAGCAGTGAGCATGCGCCATACGTTCTGGCCTTCCAGATAAAAGTCGACACGTCTACAACACGCTGTGGAACGACGCTTGCGGCCGCGTAATCGTCCCGATGGCTGGCCTCCGGGGGGAAGGAGGAACCCGGGAAAATGACAAATGATGAAGACACCGAGCTAAGCCTCAGCAACAGGACGAGGAGAGGGTCGTGCTGCTCTTCCAGTTGGAGTTTGGAGCGGTTTAGGAAGCGACCCCCACTTTGCCAAACCTCACATCGCCTCCCTCGCTCCCCCCTCCCCATCGGTCACACAACGACGCCAGGAGTTCCCCCGAGCTTGGAACTCCGAGCTCTGACGCATCGGACAGTAAACATCAGCAGAACGCAGTGTGTGTGTGTGTGTGTGTGTGTGTGTGTGTGTGTGTGTGTGTGTGAGTGATTTAATGCAGAGACTGGTTCTGAACCACCGACCACCGACCACCTTATCGGCCCCGCAGCACCATCACATACGGCCTCCAACCGTTCCCCTCCACCTGCCAATCAAAGTGACAACACCCTGTAGTCCGCCCTGCAAGGTGTTGTGGGGGGGGGGGGGGGGGGGGGGGGGGTCCCAGTCCAGTCTCCCCCAGGAGAGAGAGAGAGAGAGAGAGAGAGAGCAGTGTTGGGTCGAGGGACATCAGCACTGGGGTACCTTGCAGCTTTGGCAAACCTGGTGGGGTTGGTTTTGGCGTTTACAGTTTTTAGTCCCCCTGCCTGAGAAGCCAAGCCGTAATGACCTCAGCGGGCCCCTTAACAGTTTTATGCTCCCTCCCTCCCTCCCTCCTTGCACACCCATCCCCAAGACCCTGCTGAGGTAACATCTCACAGCCCTGTTTGGGGGGGGGGGGGGGGTTGATGGAGGGGTAGGGGGTCCCGTTCGGGGGGGGGGAGAGGGGGGGTGGGGGGTGTGGAGGGGGGCAAGCCAGTCTTAACTACAACAAGCGAGTCGCGTGGGTTACTTTACACCGACGCGCAGTCAGTCGTGTGTGGGTATGTGTGTGTGGGGGGGGGGGGGGGGGTTGCACTGGGTCGGTCTGCAGACGGAGCCAGTCTCCGGGTTCCGCGCGGTCCTGCTCCCGGGTCTGGGTTTGGTTAGGGCGGTGGAAGGCGTCTTGGGTTACGTAAGAAGAAGCAGCAGGGAAGGAGGTAAGCGAGTTCGTAAATCCGATCGAATCTGGTTTGATGTTTCCCATTTGTAGTGCTTGGACGCGGCCGGGGGGACGGCTTAGTCCTAACACGGCGATTTGACAGAATGATGAAAAATAAATTGTGAATATATTTTTTCGGGTTTTTTTGCCCGGAGAAGAAAAAGAAATGAAAAAAGGAAGAAAAATAATTGGAACAAATTTTAGCCAGACAGAAAGCAGTAGGACTATTTAACGGGACAATACCAGAAGTGAGATAGTATATCTTGACATGAGCCAGGGTTTAATTCATGTTTTT
The DNA here is from genome assembly GCF_964030765.1 of Micromesistius poutassou. NCBI lineage: Eukaryota > Metazoa > Chordata > Actinopteri > Gadiformes > Gadidae > Micromesistius > Micromesistius poutassou. The sequence continues at coordinate 11,244 of NW_028179431.1, read as the reverse complement.
TTTGGTAAAGCCTGCAATTTAAAATCCAATAAAGCATCACACACCCCTACAAACATACGCACACAGACACGCACACGTGCACACAAACACACGCACACACACACACATACACACGCATGCACGCACACACACACACGCGCACACACACACTCCTGCAGTACTGGCAGAGCTCTTCTCATTGACAATAGATTCCGTTACATAATGAAGCCCATCCATATCAAGAAGCGGACTGTGAATGGACTGGCTTAGCTCCAAGACCTGCGGGCCAAACCCACATGGGAGATCAAACTATCTTGATATTTTCCTTTTTTTTTGTGTGTGTGTGTGTGTGTGTGTGTGTGTGTGTATCCTCCTCCATCCTGCTCTTTGTCCCGCCGCAGAAGATATCGAGTGTGAGAGGATTCACATGTGTTGCTGATAATGCGAGCGTTTAACAAATATCGGGCCGGTCATCTAATATGTTGTGGCGTTTTGTGTCTCTTAGAAACCATTCAGCGTGTGGCATCCCCCACATAGTTTCATAAATGCATTCCCTATGGCCATATAGGCTGTGTGTGTGTGTGTGTGTGTGTGTGCGTGTGTGTGTGTGTGTGCGTGTGTGTCGGTGCATGTGTGTGTGGGAGTGTTTGTGTGTAAGTGTTTGTTTGGTAACACTTTACAATAAGGTACACAGAAACGTAGGTAGTTACTGAGGAACGAATGAGTAACGAATGAGTAACGAATGAGGAACGAATGAGTAACGAATGATGAACGACGAAGTGACAGTTACTCAGTAACTACTGAGGAGTTACTGGTAAACAGACCAGGGGACTACTGAGGAACGAATGAGTAACGAATGAGGAACGAATGAGTAACGAATGATGAACGACGAAGTGACAGTTACTCAGTAACTACTGAGGAGTTACTGGTAAACAGACCAGGGGACTACTGTATTCGTTACTGAGTAACGAATGATGAACAACCAGGGGCCCTAAAGTGACAGTTACTCAGTAACTACTGAGGAGTTACTGGTAAACAGACTAGGGGATACTGTATTAATGAATCATTCTGTGAAATAGCAAACTGACCAATTGATTATGAAAGCAACTGAATTTTCCTGGGATTTCACAATTAGTTAATAAATTAACAACGCACAGACGGGATGATTGTCATATTTTAATAAAGATATTCACAATACATACATTCATATTCACATTTAAGGTTTATTATGTGGCATTAGTAATGTTGAAGGCTTAAAAGCAATTGTCCACCACTGCAGGGCACGCTTTAAACCTGCCTCCCTTGGTTTCAAGCGCTGTCGAGGGCTGGCTTGGGTCCCACACTGGATCGACTGGTAGAGCTGGATCTGACTGATGAGTTGTTACTCTTTCGCGATCCATTCGTTCACCAGTAGTTAAGCTTCATGAATCATTCGTTTACCATTAGTGAAGCTTTTTGTGTACCTTCATGTAAAGTAATGCATCATACTGAGTTGTTACTCTTTCGCGAACCATTCGTTCACCAGTAGTTAAGCTTCATGAATCATTTGTTTACCAGTAGTGAAGCTTTCTGTGTACCTTCATGTAAAGTAATGCATCATACTGAGTTGTTACTCTTTCGCGAACCATTCGTTCACCAGTAGTTAAGCTTTATGAATCATTCGTTTACCAGTAGTGAAGCTTTTTGTGTACCTTCATGTAAAGTAATGCATCATACTGAGTTGTTACTCTTTCGCGAACCATTCGTTCACCAGTAGTTAAGCTTCATGAATCATTCGTTTACCAGTAGTGAAGCTTTTTGTGTACCTTCATGTAAAGTAATGCATCATACTGAGTTGTTACTCTTTCGCGAACCATTCGTTCACCAGTAGTTAAGCTTTATGAATCATTCGTTTACCAGTAGTGAAGCTTTTTGTGTACCTTCATGTAAAGTAATGCATCATACTGAGTTGTTACTCTTTCGCGAACCATTCGTTCACCAGTAGTTAAGCTTTTTGAATCATTCGTTTACCATTAGTGAAGCTTTTTGTGTACCTTCATGTAAAGTAATGCATCATACTGAGTTGTTACTCTTTCGCGAACCATTCGTTCACCAGTAGTTAAGCTTTATGAATCATTCGTTTACCAGTAGTGAAGCTTTTTGTGTACCTTCATGTAAAGTAATGCATCATACTGAGTTGTTACTCTTTCGCGAACCATTCGTTCACCAGTAGTTAAGCTTTATGAATCATTCGTTTACCAGTAGTGAAGCTTTTTGTGTACCTTCATGTAAAGTAATGCATCATACTGAGTTGTTACTCTTTCGCGAACCATTCGTTCACCAGTAGTTAAGCTTTTTGAACCATTCGTTTACCAGTAGTGAAGCACTTTCGGGTTAGTTATAAAACCCCAAACCACTGATGACAATGAGGGATCTACAGCCACTTTAGTTAAAAATGTATACAACATAGGGAAATATATATACATATACTGCGCTCATGACACATAATAACATATAACATAATAACAGGATAATATAGAAAATATTAACAATTTAAAACACAAACAGAAACAAAAAAAGGCATTTTAAAATGTAACAAAAAAAGGCACTCTAAAAACAAAACAAAAACCAGCTCTCTTCATCTGACACGGCTGTAGCGATCCATCGCCTCTTCTGGGGTGAGGACTGAAACAAAGAAAATTATAAACATGTATTAACAGTAGTATTTTGTCAGGATGATGGTAGTGCAGTTGGTTAGGGGTTTACTAGTATTAATACTATTCTTGTATTAGGGTTATATAGTGGCAAGTTAGTTCTAAATTACATTCTAGCGTAATGAATGTACAGAGGTATAATAATAATAATTATTAAATTGTAATTTCCAGTAGTATCAAGAGTACTGTGAGTGTACTGTCTATTCAAGTAGTATTATCTGTACTCTTTAACAGTAGGTTATTATAAATCAAATGAGCACAACTAGAGAGTAAAGTGGGAGTACTGTATAGTTTAGACATGTGGTAGAATAAGTGGATTATATTGTTTAGTGTTATTTGAAAGCCATGTTCCTGCTGTAGCTTCATCCATTATGCTGCTTTGAACAGTCAGACGTGTTCAGACGTGGCTTTGATATTATAAGCAGACTTGGGACCAGCTGACCACCTAGCTCGTTGAATAAATGGGTAAGAATTGATCAATTAATCCAGCACCATGAATATAACCATAACCAAAAACTTTTTTATTTTCTACTTAGTAGACTAACTTAAAGTGGCTTAACTGACCTCAATCTAATTTATGTCATTGCTGTTCTAAGTTCCTTCCCATTCCCAAAGCACTTTCCGGTTACGATATCATGTAAAGGTAGATACTTGGTTACTGCAATGTTCAAGTACAAATGGAGTAAATATTACTAGCATCCTCTTGTCTTGGATCCCCTCTAGACACTAGCCTTCAACCAGTTAAGGTGAGCACCCTTATTTTAACATCATAAAACCAGGAAGTAGAAAAGAGGTTTAAAAGTAACACTATTATAGTGTTTTCATAGTGACGTTCATCAGTTATTAATCATTATACTGTGTACAACTACATTTCACAGTCACATGAATCTGAGTATATCTGTTAAGTATGCTTAACATTTAAAATAAAAAATTAATTACCTGCTTCCTCTGCTGCAGTTTGGCTACTGCGCTGTTCGGATTGTTCCCGCTGACTCGATGGCGCTGTAACATTTTGGAGCACAGAAAGAATGGTTGGTCTAAGGGGCTCAAAACCTTATGAAGAATATTGATGAATGCATACAGAGTGACGTTTTTGTTCATTTGAAAATTGTATGGATACCTTAAAAAAATATATATACAGTTAGTTAAGAAATAAGGGTTTTATTCACTTTGGGCAATGACATTATCCATTGTCTTTAATGTTATAATATGTAATAATAATATGTATGATCATATGTCATTTTGATTTATGACAAATCATCATCAATTCATTTGTCATGGTTCCACATGCAGTCCATTGTGTAGAAGACATGTTTGAGAGATTCAGTTGTTAACATTACATACTGTAACTATGGACTAAAATGAAAAGAAAAAAAACAGGGAGAAAGGTATTGCCGTAATAGCACTATAACAGTGTAATGTAGCAGTCTTCGGGTTTTTTAGTAGTTAAAAACAACTCCAAAAACTATTCAAAGACGTGGTAACTGACTCGCCTAATTTAACATTAGATAAGTGGTTGAACCGTCGGTCTTTTGACCTAGTTAAGAGTTAAACTTTTGTGTTTGACAGATAATTAAAATTTGCTTGCAACGTCGGCTATCTAGCCAGCTAGCAATCCATTGGTTAGTGACAAGGTTAGCTAGCAAGGCCAAATAATACGTGATAGAACAGACGTGGTACGATGTCAAATTAGCTCATTTTAGGAAGCTAAGCAATGTGACCGAATCATTACACTCTCAATTAATAATGAAATAACTTTAAAGCATGTACTTACATTCTAACATGGCTGTCTCTACATGTGGAAGCTCTTCCGTGGGCTGCCTTTTTCTCTTACTCTTTCGCTGAGTCTCCATTGTCAAGTCCTTCTGCACGACCTCCTTCCCCGTCGACGGAAGAGAGTGGGCGTGTCCGACGCATGGGGTAAAACGATCTGCGTATAACGTGCCCCCTACCCACTGTACACGTCCGTCGACGACAAGGGACGCTCCCGAATTGCATTGTGGGTCCGCATGTGCAAGACAGGAAGACGGTTTGATGCGAAGTTATCATGACCCTGCACGCTAAAGTACTCAGTCTTATTGAGGGAAGACAGACTTTTAAAAAGAAATTAAAATTGATAAAATGGCTCCAAAAGAAGAAGTTACTTAAAGCCAAAATAAAATGCAAACTCTGCAAAAAGAGCATGAAAATGAAGGAAAACGCAAACGTTGACGGACTGCAGTGGTAAGTATTCTTTTTTTGGTACGGTTTTTATCGATGACTTCCTTTGTTTACTGATATGTCATGTTATAAATTCAAGTTCAGTAACATTAATATTTATCATGAAGAAATGTGTTTTCTTCTGTAGGCAGTGCCGACGTAATAAACATAGAGGGAAAACGACGAGGAAGTCAGTGAGGTGCGGGTCACTTTTTGAGAGGAGCAAATTGTCCCTATTCAGCTGGATGAAATACATTTATAGGTAAGGTATGCAGTAGGGCTGTACGGTATGGACTACAATTTATATCACGGTATGATTTGAGGCATATACGGTAATGCCGTATTATAACACGGTATGTTCATTTTATCTTCTAATTTCTATATAAATGTTTCTGAAGGGGTATCATCAGCCAATCAGCGTTCACTCCCTGAGGGACGTAACATAACAGCCAATCAGCGTTCACTCCCTGCAGTCCAGACTAGAGTGAATCGCAGCACTCCCGGAGCTCTATATCTAAATAATATAATTAAGCAATAGATCACGACAGGCTGTGGTATACGGTCATTATACCACAGTTATTGAGTAATTGTAATTGTTGTATTTGAATGTTATTATTGTGTCATGCACACAGTTATGACTTATGACTTCTTAGGCTTTAAAAACACTTTGAAACTCATCAAATTCACATCGTTTTGGCCAGAGGACCAGCATAATTTCTTAACCGTGCAAACAAAATAATCTTTGACTTTGACATGTTCTAGAATTTTTTATTAATTGTCGGGTTAGGGTTAGGGTTAGTCTAACCCTAATGTTTATTTTTCTGTCTTCTACTACTTTATCACAGTATGGAAGGGGGAGATTTGGAGCTACCTGGAGGAGGAGAAAATGGGTCTTCTTCCTTGGCAGATTGCTGCATGACATTGGCCACAAACACCAATAACATTTCATTGAGTTTTGTTGAAACTTCTTTTCTTTGTTAGATTTTTTCAGTGTTCTTCAGAAATGCCTTGTTAAAAGTGCAGCCTTTATTTTTGTTCCATTTTAAAATGCCTTTTTTTGTTTCTGTTTGTGTTTTAAATTGTTAATATTTTCTATATTATCCTGTTATTATGTTATATGTTATTATGTGTCATGAGTGCAGTATATATATATATATATTTCCCTATGTTGTATACATTTTTAACTAAAGTGGCTGTAGATCCCTCATTGTCATCAACAGTGGTTTGGGGTTTTATAACTAACCCGAAAGTGCTTCGCTACTGGTAAACGAATGGTTCAAAAAGCTTAACTACTGGTGAACGAATGGTTCGCGAAAGAGTAACAACTCAGTATGATGCATTACTTTACATGAAGGTACACAAAAAGCTTCACTAATGGTAAACGAATGATTCATGAAGCTTAACTACTGGTGAACGAATGGTTCGCGAAAGAGTAACAACTCAGTATGATGCATTACTTTACATGAAGGTACACAAAAAGCTTCACTACTGGTAAACGAATGATTCATAAAGCTTAACTACTGGTGAACGAATGGTTCGCGAAAGAGTAACAACTCAGTATGATGCATTACTTTACATGAAGGTACACAAAAAGCTTCACTACTGGTAAACGAATGGTTCAAAAAGCTTAACTACTGGTGAACGAATGGTTCGCGAAAGAGTAACAACTCAGTATGATGCATTACTTTACATGAAGGTACACAAAAAGCTTCACTACTGGTAAACGAATGATTCATAAAGCTTAACTACTGGTGAACGTATGGTTCGCGAAAGAGTAACAACTCAGTATGATGCATTACTTTACATGAAGGTACACAAAAAGCTTCACTACTGGTAAACGAATGATTCATAAAGCTTAACTACTGGTGAACGAATGGTTCGCGAAAGAGTAACAACTCAGTATGATGCATTACTTTACATGAAGGTACACAAAAAGCTTCACTACTGGTAAACGAATGATTCATAAAGCTTAACTACTGGTGAACGAATGGATCGCGAAAGAGTAACAACTCATCAGTCAGATCCAGCTCTACCAGTCGATCCAGTGTGGGACCCAAGCCAGCCCTCGACAGCGCTTGAAACCAAGGGAGGCAGGTTTAAAGCGTGCCCTGCAGTGGTGGACAATTGCTTTTAAGCCTTCAACATTACTAATGCCACATAATAAACCTTAAATGTGAATATGAATGTATGTATTGTGAATATCTTTATTAAAATATGACAATCATCCCGTCTGTGCGTTGTTAATTTATTAACTAATTGTGAAATCCCAGGAAAATTCAGTTGCTTTCATAATCAATTGGTCAGTTTGCTATTTCACAGAATGATTCATTAATACAGTATCCCCTAGTCTGTTTACCAGTAACTCCTCAGTAGTTACTGAGTAACTGTCACTTTAGGGCCCCTGGTTGTTCATCATTCGTTACTCAGTAACGAATACAGTAGTCCCCTGGTCTGTTTACCAGTAACTCCTCAGTAGTTACTGAGTAACTGTCACTTCGTCGTTCATCATTCGTTACTCATTCGTTACTCATTCGTTACTCATTCGTTCCTCAGTAGTCCCCTGGTCTGTTTACCAGTAACTCCTCAGTAGTTACTGAGTAACTGTCACTTCGTCGTTCATCATTCGTTACTCATTCGTTACTCATTCGTTCCTCAGTAGTCCCCTGGTCTGTTTACCAGTAACTCCTCAGTAGTTACCGAGTAACTGTCACTTCGTCGTTCATCATTCGTTACTCATTCGTTCCTCATTCGTTCCTCATTCGTTACTCATTCGTTCCTCAGTAACTACCTACGTTTCTGTGTACCTTATTGTAAAGTGTTACCGTTTGTTTGTTTATGCTCATGTGTGCATGGCTTTTGTGTGTGTTTAATTGTGTGTGTGTATGTAAGCACGTGTAAGCACGAGTGTATGTGTTTTGTGCGTGTGCATGTTCGTATGTTTGTGAGTGTGTGTGTGTGTGAGTGCCTGCGCATGTGTGTGTTTGTTTGGTTTCGCGCATGTGTGTGTGTGTTATGTGTGTCTGCTTACGCATGTGTATGTGTGAGTGTGTATGTTATGTTCATCAAGTTTGCATTTGTTTGGGTGTGTGCGTCTGCCTTTGTGCATGCGTGTGCGAATGTGTGTGTGTGTGTGTGTGCATGTGTGCGTGTGCGTGTTTGCGTGTGCGTGTGTGTTGTGTAACGCCAGGGTAAATGGGTTTCGATAGACTCGGTCCCAGTCGCCATGTTGTTGTGCCAGTTGAGCTCCCACAGAGTGCACTCACACAAAGACCTGCCAAGCGGGACCGAGTTCCATTCAGATCCCTGGCCCTGCTGTCCCCTGCTCACACGCTGCCAACGCTACTTCTGAGAAGAACCCCAACCAGAGACAAAACACCAACTTTTATTTTATGTTCCTCTTCCTCTGACCTTTTCGGAGCCTCCTTTTCCTATTTTCCTATCCACCGCTATTCACGCCTTCTATTCCGCCCTCTCTGTTCTCGCCCTTCTCCTGTCAGCTTGGTATTCTCCTCGATTGCCTCTGTGCATAAGTAGCGTTTGGGAGGCGAAACGGTCCTCCCACACTCTGCATTCTTGGGTCTTGCAGGATCCTGCGTGCCGGTGGTGGCCGTCCAACCGGCAGACAGAGGAGCGCAGCGCTGCAGCGTAGTTGCCGGGGGGGCGGGGGGGGGAAGACAACAATCTGGGATTAATAAATGCTAACACCCCCCACGGCGATGGCCAATGGTTGTGGCCGTGGTTATAATGGCGTTTGAACTGGCTAGCAGCGAGATAATGTAATTCACTTAACCTGTTAACGTAGCGGTCGTGGGTCTCCGCCTCCGTTTTTTTGTTTCCCAGGAGCAAATGAATGAACAGTGCGGCGGTTTTAACCCTCTGGTTGACCCCTTTCTCACCACAGGGCAGAATGCGCGATGATGAGTGCCATGAAGTTACATCATTAGTCGCCAGCATTCATGTTCAAAGTTGGCCATCTTTGTTTGACAGTGAGCAATTGAGTGTAGCCACTTAAATTGTAGTCAATTAACGCTGTACTTAAAGGTGTTATATGTCATTTCTGCCGCTGTGGGTACTCTCAATCAAAACAATAACAAAATTCCCGGTGAGAATCGACTCACTCTAATGAAATATCTCTGAAGTAACTCTAGCCAATGTAACGTTACCTTGCTAACTTAGACAACATTAGATAGGTCGAATACCCACACAGCTGTAGCTTACACCATGTGGTAAATTGAACCATGGGGTAGACCGTAGCCCAGTGCTGTTATCGCGGTCAACACATTTGTGCAAAAAAATGTGAGCTTGTTGAACGATGACGCATTAGCTCAGTGGCTGGCATGAGCCACTTGTCATAGTTGCACTCTGTAGTAAGCTAGATCGATATAGAAATATCATATCAATAAATAAGGTCTTTACTGAGTTATGACTCCATTGACATGCAACCAAATGAAACGCACAGTAACATTAAATAAAACTAAAACAATTCTGACATTGTTAACATTTGGGATAATTTTAGTCTCAACAAAATGTACAATAAAGGGCTGGTCGTTTTAAGATATTTGAATGTGGACATTTGACACATTCTACCTAATAATTGAATAAATTATTAGGTAGAATGTGAATCTTAAAATCAATGGTTACATTGGGCGTTCAAAAGACATGAAAGACAAACGCTAGTTGTTGGGTTGTCGAAATGTTGCCAGCAAACAAATCAGTCGTTTTTTTTTTTGGTCGTAAAAAAAAAACGGTGGATGTGTTCAACACAAGTTTGAGCACCGCGAGAAAGGAAAACATCTCGATAGTTTTACAAGTCTCTCTATAAGCTGTCACGTGAAAAAAATGTGCGGCGGCTGCGACACCACCCAATTCACAATTGAGATTGCCAAGAAAACGTGAAAAGAAGAGATCAGCTGAATTTTAAAAAAAAAAAGAGACTGAAGTGAAAGACTGTGGACAACTGTTAAGGGAACAGAATACTGGCAGATGTCATTATGTTTTGTTTGAGGCTCCTTTCTTTCTTTGTTACTGTTTTACTTCCAGGCACTTCTGAGGATTCAGGAAAACTCTGAAACAACCCCAGGCTGAAGGTTTTGGATGAAACAAACCACAGTGGTGTAGCCCAGCCCTGAAGTCCATGAGTTTCAGTCTTTAAAGTCACACGTGGCTACACCTGCAGTGTGACATTCGCGGTGTCTTTATTTAGCATCCCGTTGTCATGGTGCTTTAACACAGTCCACCACGTAAGGGAGAGCCTCGTCTTGATGATGACCAGCTCATCTCCTTCAAGATGTTTGTAGGTATGCTGGGCCTGTACTGTAGCATAGCTTGATCTTAAAAAGTATAATTTCATCAACATCAAGTGTCCGTTCCAAGTTGTTTCTAACTGATGTGTCGGGTGCCAGAAATCGTTTAAGAAATATAATAATTGTCAAGCAGGTGATCTGTTACTCCGAATTCCCTCGACAACCGAATTGGCAAATTGACGAATCAAATACTTTAGCACAACAAATGTTTGCCCTACTTTCTCTTCTTTCATTAAAAAAACCTTCATAAAAAACCCTTCATAACCCTGCGTCACGAGCAGCCATTAAATCGACATTTAGCCTATTTTGAGAAACATAAAAAAAGACTCTGCTTCCTAGTATTTTATTTTCCATTTCAGAAAACTGTTGACATTAGCAGGATCAGAGCCTGCACAGGATCCAGGGTTTCCTCAGAGCGGCCAACACCGCTGCTCCCTGCCCCAGCCCGCCCCCCCCACTTCAGTGTCTCTCTGGGAACTATAGGCCTCTATAGTCAGGGCCTATAGAGGAAGTTCAGTGTTGGTTCTGTTCTGTCGCTGGGTTTTACTTGGCCTGGAAATCAAACAGCGCAAACATAAGAGACACCATAAAAAGAAGAGGGAAAAAATGTCTGGCAGGAAGAACAGGAAGTGGTAGCAGAATAATCGTAATGTATTCAGGAAGTTATTATACATTTACGCGTTTGCGATGGAGGCACACTGGAATAGTAATAGTTTGGGGTTGAGTTGTAACCGTCAACACGAAGCCGAACATCAAAGTCAAAGACAAATGGTGAAGGCAAATGAACAGAATACACACAGGAATCAGTCAAACAATAATTGACATATGTTTGATATGCCGCTATATGCAATTGTCCACCCGATAAAACAATGAATCCAAACATACAGTACATCGTTGAAGCGGTAATCCCACATGGTTGTTTTAACGACCGATCCCAATCGGCTGTAGTCAAAGAGGACTCGGGAGAGGCCGGCACAACAAGTGCAGCCCGTTCTGCGCAGGACTTCATGTCCACTTCATTTCCCTTGCAAATCAGCGTTACAGTTCTCTCAGAGTTCTCCCGGTTTCCC
>NW_028179432.1:0-10554 GCF_964030765.1 Micromesistius poutassou | reverse complement strand
TGACGTGGTTTCTCCAGCTGAAATAGCGGAGCTGAACCCTTGAGAGCAGAAGCAGTGAGAGCTGTCAGAGAGGAACCATGGACACCATCGCTGAACCGGACCCTGGACTCTCTGAGGAACCTGAGGACATGTCTTTGAACCGGAGACAGACCAGGAAGAGAAGATTTGGTAGGTGCCCTTTTTAGAGGATTCAAAATAACTAATCCAGTAAACAATGTTTTCATCTGCATGCATTTTAGATTCACGTTTAGCAAACGTTTTAATTCAGAGTGACCGACCTGATGAACCAGCGACCGTAGAGACAGATTTATTCTCCTAAATAACGACATGTGTGTGTTCTAGGCAAAACCCTTTTTTTTTGTTACCTTACTTCACTTGTGACTACGCCCGTGAGTTACGGACTACTGATAGGCATCTCAAGTAGTTGTGTGTTTCATGATATGTTTGTTATATACGTGGAACAGAGTGCAGAGTAACTTTAGAGCCGAACACAAGTTTAGTATTTTCATTACCACAATGGTGGCCACGCAGTATAAATATATGTATGAACATACTCTGTGTCCGTGTGTGTGCGCTTGAGTGCATCAGTGAGTCTGTGTGTCAAAAGAGGACATCAGATAAGCGTTGAAGAAAAACATTTCGCAACACGTAATGGAGAATTAAAACACGTGATGTGTTTTTTTCCAGCTGACAGAGAAAAGATGGAGGCTAGGTTCAGAAGCAGTGAAGGCCATCAGAGAGTAACCATGGTCACCATGTCTGAACCGGACCCTGGACCCTCTGAGGAACCTGAGGACACGTCTTTGGACCGGAGGGAGACCAGGAAGAGAAGATTTGGTAGGTGCCCCTTTTTAGAGAATTTAAAAGAAATAATCCAGTCCGAAAAAATGATCCAAAATAAAATATGTTTTACTCCACATACATTTAAGATTGATGTTTCGAACACTTTTTGTGTGTGTGTGTGTGTGTGTGTGTGTGTGTGTGTGTGTGTGTGTGTGTGTGTGTGTGTGTGTGTGTGTGTGTGTGTGTGTGTGTGTGTGTGTGTGTGTGTGTGTGTGTGTGTGTGTGTCCTACTCCTGAACAGTTCTATGGTTGCACATCGCTGTCGTTGTGAGCATCGGACTGCTGAGTATCCTCCTCATCTCCCTGCGCTTCAGTGAGTCTGAATCATATCATCCTGAATATAATTACAATACGGTTATGATCATATTAAAGATTGTAATAATAGCAATGATGATGATAATTATTGTTTTTGTTAGAATTAGTGTTAATAATATGAATGATCTTACTACTATGTAACAGCAGGCCTGTCGGACAAGTTGCTCTGCACAGTTGGTCAACGCGCATGTGCCAAGCAGCCTGCAGCTCACACACACACACACACACACACAGCACACGCAAACGCACACATACACCGCACGCACGCACACACACACACACACACACACGTGCAAACGCACACATGCACCGCACACATGCACACGCACACACACACACACACACACACACACACACACGCACACACCACACACACACACATGTGCACGAACACACACGTTACAAGACAAAGGCAGCACAGGACACCGCATACACACACACCGCACACACATACGCACACACACACACACACACACACACACACACACACACACACACACACACACACACACACACACACACACACACACACACACACACACACACAGCACGTGCGAACGCACACATACACCGCATACACACACACCGCACACACATGCACACACACCGCACACACATGCACGCTCATACACACACTGCACACTACTACTACTACTGATGTCTGAACGACATTGATGTCCGCATATAAAGCATCAAGTGTGAATCACCCTCAGGGTCGAATCTCCTGATATACAAATGAGGCGACAATGGGGTGGACTTCAAATGATTATGCTTGCTTCATAGCGTGAGGAGAAAATGATTATGCTTGCTTCATTATGTAACAGGTGAACCAATATGTTATACGTTGTAACATTATCGGTAAAATGTTATTATATTATGCGCTCAGAAATGTGTTCCATTATCGACCAGGGATTCCACGTTATAGCTCTGGGTTTAAGTCCACCTAGAGGTTGAGCGCAACGCGGACTAGTTAGAATAATAACAGTTATAATCATATTAATGATTGTAATAATAGCAATGATAATGATCATTATTGTTTTTGTTAGAATTTGTGTTGATAATATGAATGATTGTAACAATAGCAACGATAATGATATTGATAATTATAGTTATTGTTATTTTAATTGGTATTAATATTAATAATATGTCATGTTCTCTTTCAGGGGGGATGGACTTTGTGTTTGGTTGGCTGTGGGTCCTGTGACGTTTAGAGACGATGGCGTTCTGTTTTAGAGCTCATTCCTTCTGTACTCCTCTGTCCTGTCCTAGACACACCGTCACCTTGGAAGGAGGGGAGAGAGCGCTTACTGGATGAACTCGGTGAGGGTTTTATCCAAGTTATTATATCAATCTGAACATCCCCTCTTCCTTATAACTTCACATTTTATATTGTCAGGCTAACAGAGCATAGACCGTGTTAAACTACCACCAAATAAATGTGGTCTACTAAAGACATTTTTCTATTGTCGTCTATTAGGGTCATGCTTCTATTGATGTCTATTAAGGTTGTGCTTCTATTGTGGTCTGTTAAGGTCAGGTCTCAGGGTTGTGTGTCAGTAATGAAGACGGTAAGATAAGCAGTTCTGTGTTTGTTAAGGATTTTCTTTAACATTCAACAGATGAATTGGCGCTTCAGGGCTGGATGTTTTACGACCAGAGTTTCTACCTTATGTCTACTACTAAGAAGAGCTGGAAGGCCAGTAGAGAAGACTGTCTGCGGAGAAATGCAGACCTGGTGGTTATCAACAGCAGAGAAGAACAGGTGTGTGTGTGTGTGTGGAGAGAGACATTGTTGTGTGAGTGTGTGTGAGAGAGAGACATTGTGTGAGTGATTGAGAGAGAGAGAGAGAGACGTGTGAGTGTGTGTGAGAGAGAGAGACATTGTGTGAGTGTGTGTGAGAGAGAGACATTGTGTGAGTGTGAGAGTGTGAGAAAGAGAGAGATTGCGTGTGTGTGTATGTGTGTTCAGCTCTGTTGTCATGACAACAGATGCTATTACCTTTGGAAACAGGGGTTTGTCAACAGATTGATAGGTCCTTCCTGGATTGGACTGAGCAGTAGAGACACAAAGGGGACCTTCAAGTGGGTGGATGGTACCCCCATGACCTCAAGGTAAGGCTGATGACTCTGTTCAGCAGCATCTCTTCTCTGAGAGTGACAGAGTGACCTCACCTCAACACTGGGCTCCACTGTCTCCTCCTCGTGGTTCTCAGTTTGAGACGCGCTAAACCAGGCGATGACAGCGGAGCAGAAGTCTGTGTCGTAGCAGGGGAGGACGGCTGGTCCAGACAACCGTGTGACAGACTGCACCACTGGATCTGTGAGAAGGCCGTGGACCTGGATCATCTGGAGGCTGAGCTGGACAAAGAGGGTCCGTAGACTTTGTTTGTGTTCATGAGTGGAGAACGGTTCCTCCTTTCTGTTCTCTGTGCCGTAGACACAGTAAATATACTCTTTATGAGTGGAAAGGTGGTTGGGTGTGTTTAGGTCTACTAAGGTCAGGTTTCTATTGTGGTCTACTAAGACCATGTTTCTATTGTGGTCTACTAAGGTCATGTTTATTTTGTGGTCTACTAAGGTCATGTTTCTATTGTGGTCTACTAAGGTCATGTTTCTATTGTGGTCTACTAAGACCATGTTTCTACTCTGGGCTACTAAAGTCAGGTTTCTATTGTGGTCTACTAAGGTCATGTCTCCATTGTGGTCTACTAAGACCATGTTTCTATTGTGGTCTATTAAGGCCATGTTTCTACTGTGGGCTACTAAAGTCAGGTTTCTATTGTGGTCTACTGTGGACCTGTATTAGGAGAGAGTGAAGGGAGTGTCTGATGGTGCATCTCTAGATACGTGTTGTAAACGTTCACTCCTCTCCTCCTGGTTTCTTCAGGTTCAGTGATGCCCACGGAGGAGGAGGAGGCCCCCAGCATCACAAAGTTCCACTCCACTACCCAGGTGTTGCCCGTGGGCCAAACGGCCCGCTACACCTGCGATGCCAGTGGCACGCCGGAGCCCACCGTCGAGTGGCTCCACAACGGCAGGCCCCTGGAGAGGAACGGCACAGACGACCAATCAGAGGCCTGGGTGGAGAGGGGGTTCCTCTTCGTCAGAGGGGTGAGGTCTGGCGTGAACAAGGTCCGCTGCATGGCGAGCAACAGCGCTGGCACGGCCAAGCGCACCGCTAAGCTGCTTGTCTTTGGTAAGATCTGGATCCAAGGAGAGATGTTTGTTGTTGATGTATTTATAACGTTGTTGTTGAGGTGTGTATATATTTAAGCAATAGATCACGACAGGCTGTGTCGTTCATTATACCACAGTGAAGGGGGTCGCCGTCCCTCCGCTGCGCGTCGGGACGGACAACGCCCCTTAACTGTGGTATAATGACCGTATACCACTGACTGAAGTGATCTATTGCTTTTATAAAACGGTTACGCAAGTATGGCGAAATGAAAGTCATAGACACCCTCAATTTTGAAAAAGCTAGAAAGTCGGAAAAGCATTTTTTTTAACGAATACAAAAAAGTAGTCCCTCCTGGCTGCCGGCAAAGTGTACGGCCGTTGCTATGCAACACACTGTAGCGTCCTTCAGAGAGAAGGCTAGAGACGGTAGCTCGGTTCGCCGGCAATTTAGCCTACTGTTGAGTTCACTCACCGTGTGCCTATTGCTTTACAACATTTCCACCCCCTCCAGCAATCAACATGTTTTTTAGGCTTCAGTGAACTATGCTATTGCTTTTATATATAAATAAACAACAGTTCAAGTTAGGCGCGGAGTGATACTGAACTCTGTAAACTGAACGGGCGTCATAGCTGTGTGTATACGCTCAATATACAACAGTTGGGAACCAATCAGATCGCTTGATTTAAGCCACCTGTTTTATAAATATATATATATATATATATATATATATATATATATATATATATATATATATATATTCATAAATGTATGTGTATATATATATATATATACACGTATACAAAATTATATATATATGTATATATATATATGTGTATATATATATATGTGTATATATATATATACCAACTGAAAACAAATCCTCATCCGCTTATCAGGGGTCGGGTCGCGGGGGCTCAAGCATGAATCAGCATTTTTTTAATTTTCCAATGAGAATGAATGGGGGGAATTTTGGGCGAATAACCTGGAATATCTCGGGAATTATGAATAATATCATGTCTTGTTCTCCCGTCAGATGCCTGTGAACTCACACTGGACCCAAACACAGCCCACAGACGACTCTCTCTGTCTGAGGACAACAGAAAGGTGACGCTGGTCAGAGAGGACCAGTCGTATCCGGATCACCCAGAGAGATTTGACTACTACCGCCAGGTGTTGTGTAGAGAGGCTCTGACTGGCCGCTGTTACTGGGAGGTAGAGAGGAAAGGAGTTGTTTTTATAAGAGTGACATACAGAGGAATCACAAGGAGAGGAGGGGGTGATGACAGCAGGCTTGGAGAGAACAACAAGTCCTGGAGTCTTCGTTGTCATGATGGTGGTTACTCTGCCGTGTACAACGATAGATGGACGGACATACGTCTCCCCCCCGCTGGCTCTACCAGAGTAGGAGTGTATCTGGACCGGCCTGCTGGCACTCTGTCCTTCTACAGAGTGTCCCGAGGTGTAGGAGGGTCCTCAGACACACTGACACACATCCACACCTTCAGGTCCACCTTCACCCAGGAGGACCTCCTCCCTGGGTTTAGGGTAGGGGGGTGGTGGGGTGGGGAGGGTGACTCAGTGTCTCTGTGTCGGTTGTAGAAAAAAAAAAGGTCGGCGGGGCGGGCGGGCGCACACGCACACACACACACACATATACACGTAAGCACACACACACACACACATATATATACACACACACACACACACACACACACACACACACCCCCCCGTCGTCGTCCGGGGCTGTGGGCGAGCAGGGGTCGGTTGTAGGAAAAAAAAAAGGGCAGGCGGGCGGGCACACACACACACACACACACACACATGTACACAAACACAAACGCCCGCACACACACACACACATACAAATACACACACACACACACACACACAGCTTCTGCGTTAGAGGATGGGTGTCTTTTGATGGAGGCCTGAGAGGACTGATGACTCAGAGTCTCTGTGGCAGTTATAGTCTCTCGCTCTCTATTTTACTCTCTCTCTCTATCCCTCTCACTCTTTCTTTCTCGTCTCCCCCTCCTCCCCCCGTCTCCCACTCCCCCTCCCCCCCCGTCTCCCACTCCCCCTCCCCCCCCTCGTCTCCCTCTCCCCTCCCCCTCCTCCCCCCCCCCTCTCCCCCCTCGTCTCCCTCTCCTCCCCCTCCCTCTCCCCCTCCTTTTTATGGGGCTTCCTAAAAGTTGATGCTGGTAAACCATGAAAGGAAGAGACTTTTAAGATCTTCCATAGGGTTACCTGAGCAGGTTTTATTAAGATTTCATTTTTAATTTGAAATGTATATTAAATACATATTGTTGGTAAATCACATGTTTTTTTTAATGCTACAATATTTGTCCATTTTCATACATTAACATATTTTATTCTCCAGGGCTCTGATCATCACTTTTGTCCTAATCCTAACAAGGATGATTTAGATGAGATTAGATTCATTAGGATCCCGATTAGCAACACACCAGAGAGAGAGCTAGTCTTCCTGGGTCCCAAACATCAAATATAGACAACAGACAATCACTTGTTTGACCTTATGTCAAACTCAAATAGAAATAGACTAATAAAAAAGTTTAAAAAAGATATGAAGGCTACAAAAAGAAATGACAACATTAAAAATGTATATACATTATGGACCACATGATTTTTTTGCTGACTTTTTAAAGTTGTATTTGCTATTTTTGCTAGAACGTATGTTTTTTTGGTAGTTCATTCCATAATGAAATAGTTGTGTAAATGATGGTATTTTTCAGTAGATTGGACCTCGGTCTGGGTAAAGCTAGCTGTCCTTTACTTGCTCCTCTAGTGCTATGACCGTGTCTGTCAGACACACTGACTAGACCTTCAGCAAAGAAGGCGGGTCTTTTGCAGTTTAAGACTGACCTTAGGAACAACAAGAGGTTAAGAGAGATTGTTTGTTTTACTGTGAGCCATGAAAGGCTAGTATGCATTACTTCAGTGTTAGTGTGAATAGAGCAGCTCGGTGCCAAAGGAACCTGATTTAAAGCAGATTTTATATTTCATTCATAATAACCAGGAGGTCTGTGTTGTAAATGACTTTAAACTGAGTATTGATTCCTGGCGTTCTGTTGGGAACCAAACGGCAGCAGAACATGTTCAGTTATTAAAGATACGTGCACACCTGTTTATGATTAGTAAAGTCTGCAGCTTCTATTGTTTCAGTCCTTGTGTTTATTGTGTACATGTAAGGGACTATTTTTCTGTTGCATTTGTTAATGAAGCATAATTTTAATAAACAACTCAGTGGATCCAACTGAATGTTCTCGTGTGTTCAGCCCATCATCATTCTCCTTTTATTACTAAATAATGTTACATAAGTGCCTTAAGAATAATAATAATAATAATATAATAATAATAATAATAATGTTGTTCTGATATTATTCTGGGACCTCCTCCCTGGGTTTTGGTTGGGGGGGGCGGTGCCTCAGTGTCTCTGTGTCCGTTGTAGAAAGAAACCACAGACAGACGGCCGGACACACACACACACACATGGGATTGGGATCACTGCGGAGTGGTCGCAGTGATCCCAATCCCAGTGTGTGCAGTGTATCATGCGTTGCTATGGTGCATCAGGTGCATGCTGGGAGGTGTAGTTCTTAGTCTCTCAGGTGCATGATGGGAGGTGTAGTTCTTAGTGTCTCAGGTGCATGATGGGAGGTGTACTTCTTACTGTCTCTCAGGTGCATGCTGGGAGGTGTAGTTCTTACTGTCTCTCAGGTGCATGCTGGGAGGCGTAGTTCTTCCTGTCTCTCAGGTGCATGATGGGAGGTGTACTTCTTACTGTCTCTCAGGTGCATGCTGGGAGGTGTAGTTCTTACTGTCTCTCAGGTGCATGCTGGGAGGTGTACTTCTTACTGTCTCTCAGGTGCATGCTGGGAGGTGTACTTCTTACTGTCTCTCAGGTGCATGCTGGGAGGTGTAGTTCTTACTGTCTCTCAGGTGCATGCTGGGAGGCGTAGTTCTTCCTGTCTCTCAGGTGCATGCTGGGAGGTGGCAGTGAGTTGAAGTAGGGGTGTAGTACTAGTATACTAGTATTGTTATTTAATAAGTACCTTATTAAATAATTAATTATATTATTATTTAACAAGTATAATAATATATAATAATATAATAATTATATAATTATATTTATTTTATTATAATTATATTAATAAAGTTACAAATTAAAAACGTTCCCACACACGCTTTGATTCACAGCCAGTCAACGCCTGCCCTCTGGTGGACAAAACGAGAACTGCACGCAGACTCGTCTGCAAATTAAAATATAAGCTCCAACTCAATACTTGCGTTTAAAGTTGCTGGTCGGACTGTAAACAAAGACCCGCCCACGGAGGAGGAAGTCTAGATCCGGATATCCGGTATCGGCTCCACCGATGGGCGGGATATATCGTCCCCATGGTTACCGTAGCTCCTTATCACGCCACAGGTCACCCAGATCGGTGTTCAAAGAAACGCAATTCATGTAATAAAATAAACCTAACAGCGTCACGCTTGTTGTTAAGACTGTGATTATATTTTAGATTTAATCTATCTATTTTAGATCTATTTTTAGATAACTGTCGTCCAGTTTCACTATTAAACGACGATTATAAATGACTAACCTACGTTTACACTGACAGATTAAAACGGTTCAAAGGAGCAACAGGTCTGTACGTAACAATATGAGGCTAGTGACCTTCTGGAGCACAGCCGTCCGCTAGAGGACAAAGGGGTCGTTTTATCCCCTGACTCCTACAAGGCGTTTGATACGTCACAACATCAGCTCCTGTTTAAAGTCGTGCATATGTACGGATCTGGACCTCGATTCTGTAACTATCAGAATCATTTTACAACGGCAGCACTAGTTCAGGAGCACCCCCCCCCCCCCCTCGCTTCACCGTCAATAGAGGGCTTCAACAAGGACGCAACGTCTCCCCGTTCCTCTTTGTTTAGGCAGAAGAAATGTTGGCCGTTCTTATTCTAAACTCTGATGTTGTCAAGCTGAATGTTTTCGATGAACAGATCATTATGAGCCAACTGGCCGATGACACCACCGTCTTCTTAAAAGGTTTAGAACGAATCCCTAAAGTCCCTAAGTATAAATGTATAGAAAGTACTAAATTAAAACATTTCATCCATTACGTTTACATGTGATACTTTGAAACTTCAGAATTTGTTCTTTATTATTTTTGTAATTCAATGCGTGTGTGTGTGTGTGTGTAATGTAAAATGGGAACAGACTGAATAATATATGTTTTATATGAACACTGTCTAATAAAGGTGTAATGTAAAACGGGAACAGACTGAATAATATGTGTTTTATATGAACACTGTCTAATAAAGGTGTAATGTAAAATGGGAACAGACTGAATAATATGTGTTTTATATGAACACTGTCTAATAAAGGTGTAATGTAAAACGGGAACAGACTGAATAATATATGTTTTATATGAACACTGTCTAATAAAGGTGTAATGTAAAATGGGAACAGACTGAACAGCGACATCTAGTGGCGAGGAACGGGACCGCACGCAAAGCGGGATTAAAACGGGGAGTTTAAAACGCACACACGTTCTGTTTGTACGAATAAAACGCATGATGATAACCTATGTTGTAATAATCGGAGGTGTATTGATCAACGGAAGACACAGGTGGAGTTAAAGGTGTTGATTTAATGGCTTGTTTTACCACCCTGCTA
Source organism: Micromesistius poutassou (assembly GCF_964030765.1). Taxonomy (NCBI): domain Eukaryota; kingdom Metazoa; phylum Chordata; class Actinopteri; order Gadiformes; family Gadidae; genus Micromesistius; species Micromesistius poutassou. Next base: position 520 of record NW_028179432.1, on the reverse strand, counting down.
AAACAGGGCGTCCGTCCCCCAAAAGAGTCCCCGACTTTAGTTCCGCAGTCAAGCAGCAAAACTGTACCTGTTGTAACTAACAATCAACTAATGTCTGTCTGTCTGTCTAATTATATACTAATTATAAAGAGTATTTACTATAACTTTATAAGACTAATTATAAAGAGTATTTACTATAACTTCATAAGACTAATTATAAAGAGTATTTGCTATAACTTTATAAGACTAATTATAAAGAGTATTTACTATAACTTTATAAGACTAATTATAAAGAGTATTTACTATAACTTTATAAGACTAATTATAAAGAGTATTTACTATAACTTTATAAGACTAATTATGTAGAGTATTTGCTATAACTTTGCCAACCTTTTCCAACTCAGGGCCCACTTGAAAATCTAAAAAATGAGGAGGAGGAGGAGGAGGAGGAGGAGGGGGGTACATTAGATCCACTCTGAGGAGGAGGAGGAGGAGGAGAGGGGTACATTAGAAACACTCTGAGGAGGAGGAGGAGGAGGAG
>NW_028179433.1:0-2000 GCF_964030765.1 Micromesistius poutassou | reverse complement strand
GTGGGTAATCACCATGACAACCGGCTGTTCCCCCCCTCCCTCATCAAGGCCTTCCAGGAGGAGGTGGCCCCTCTGAGGCAGGACGTGCACGTGGTCAACGAGCTGTCAGCTGACCTCACCCCGATGGACGTCCAGCTGTCCTCCACCGCCTCCCGGCAGCTCGACCAGCTCAACATGCGCTGGAAGCTTCTACAGGTAAACCTCTTTCATGCTTCCTTAGTACTGCTTCTACAGGTATACATCCTCCATATTCCCTCCCTACTGCTTCTACAGGTATACTTCCTCCATACTCCACCGTACTGCCACCAGTATGGACAGATCGTGGAAATATCCTGGAAAGATTTGACGGTTGAATAAGTGAGGGAATAAAAACTGCAGCATATGATATTGTTGTGGATTTATACTTTTCCTCTCCTTACTTCCCAGCCCAGTCTGTAGTTGTTTAGATGAGTGTCCTTTAATATTTGAACCTATCTCTTGCTTGTTTTATTAAACCTGTGTTATCTCTTGCTATCTCACTCTCTCATTTATTTCCGTCTCTCTCTCTCTCCCTCTCCTCTCCTCGCTGTGTTTTTGTACCGACTGGCGTTGTCTCTCGTTCTGTGCGTACGGCGTATCGATCCGTCCGTGCAGCACAGTGTTTGTGTGTGATTTAGGCAATGGATTGCCCCTCAGGATGCTGTGTGTGGAAGCCCCCCCCCTGCTCCTCCCTGCCAGTGTTCAAAGCGGCAAGCCACACTGAAACTTTTTTTTTTTGGAAAACTGTTAGTTCTAACTGTAGACCTCTTTCAACTAAGGTAAAGCTCTTACAGTACAGTATTTTTAGACGTTATTCTGTGTTTTACTTCCATCATCCAGTGTATGATAGGCCAGTTAAACCGTGCTAGCCATCTCCCTCAAGGATGCTTTTGTCCATAGACAGACGTGCATTGGACAATAACAAGAGACAAAGCTTCAACAAAGTAGTAATTACACTACTAGCTAAATTGCAAGTGTGTTGCTGCTCTGGCCAGGCTGGGCCACATCCTGCCGGGGGGTGTGTGTGTGTCTGTGTGTGTGTCTGTGTGTGTGTGTCTGTGTGTTGCGGCCCATGGCAACAAGGATGCCCAGGACAGGCCGACCCCGGGCAGGTGGCTGGCAGCGGTCTGAAGGGCATGGAGCAAAAGGACAGACAGACAGATGACAGCCTCCAGACACTGGAGGGAGGCCATTTAGTCCCGGCGCAGGGAGGCCAGTTTGTATTTAATATCCTGTCCCGGGGTCGCAGCCAACGGCCCAACACAGAGAAGCGGCAGGCGTGCACGCGGGGGGGGGGGGGGCGTCATCAGGCCGTGGGTAACGCTAGGCGTGGGAGTCATGCAGCTTGTCAAATATAAAAGACTACCAAACGACAAACGACAGAGCTTTAATGAGTTTAGAGAGTAAAAAAGCTGAGGCGAGGTTTTGATTTTCCTCATGTGACAGCCCCGCATGAAGGAGTAGAGGACGCCCCCTGGAAATCTCTCCCAAGGTGTTGAGTCTCTCCACCGTTAATGTCTCCATCACTCCGTGGATCTTGGTCGTATATCTCGGTTAGCCATCCAGGGTCACCGTGTGTGTGTGTGTGAGACACACACACACACACACACACACACACACACACACACACACACACACACTGTGTGTGTTATTGTATTGACAACAATCACTTGTCAATAATATCACGCTTGCCTGATGGAACACAATAACCACAAAGTCACGTTACAGACAAATATGCTCCTTGGAAAACAGCACACGCTCAGACAATCAGCCTGTGTGTGTGTTTGTCTGTCTGTAAGTCTCACTCATCCGGCAAAGCGATACTGCTAGCGCTGAATTATTGCCATGTCTCATTCCTTTATTTCCCTTTTTTGTCCTTTTTACATTTAATTAATTTTCCACTGTCAGTTGGGGAACACCACTAAAAGGATGGTGTCGCTGACTATACTGTGACTGGTAGATTAAACTAAACAGCGTTTAGT
>NW_028179434.1:7500-13639 GCF_964030765.1 Micromesistius poutassou | reverse complement strand
GTCATCAGGGAGGTACTGGAGGTCCACGGGAAGTCCTGAAACCACAGACAATGAAGACCGGCCCAGACCCAGAAGAAGTTTAAGACGGTTTCAGTGTGACCTAGTTTGAGAACAGAGGATATTCCTAGCGGAGGTAGATCTAGGAGGACTTAGATCTAGAGGAGGAGGTAGATATAGAGGAGGATCTAGAGGAGGTAGATATAGGAGGAAGAGGTAGATCTAGAGGAGGAAGTAGATCTAAAGGAGGAGGTAGATCTAGAGGAGGTAGATATAGGAGGAGGAGGTAGATCTAGAAGAGGAGGTGTACCTTCGTTCTCCTCCTCACTGAGTTCTTCTGGTCCGGCCAGTGGCAGCAGGAGGAATGGAAGCACGTCCACATCGTCACCCAGCAGCCAATCATGACACGCTGCACAGAATGACATCATCACTCCCCATCCAATCATGACACACTGCACAGAACGACATCATCACCTATGTATTGTTGTATGTGTATAGTGTGTATAATAGTGAGTATAATAGTGAGTTACTGTAGTGGAGGCAGCAGTTGTATTGTAGTATGTAGCGTGTATATTATGGTGTGTGTAGTATAATAGTGAGTGACTTAGAGTGTGTAGTGTAATAGTGAGTATAATAGTGAGTTACTGTGGTCGAGGCAGCAGTTGCGTATCGTTGCGATGACTCCTCCCCTCCTGGTGGCCGACTCCTTGTAGCTGAGAAATGGCAACAATCTCTTGATGACACACCTAGAGTGCGCGCGCGCACACACACACACACACACACACACACACACACACACACACACACACACACACACACACACACACACACACACACACACACACACACACACACACACACATCAATATAATATAATTATCACATTATTATTAAACATTGTTTTAGACCTGTGTGGGTCCATGATGGGTGTGTGCTTCATTACCACATCACTATCACATCATTATCACTATCATATCATTATCACAGCGTTAATACATCAGACCTGTGTGGGTCCAGCATGACGGCCCGGACGTCGGGGACCTGGCTGAGGTTGGACAGCAGGGGGCCCAGGTAGTGCAGTGATGCCATCTTGTTGAACCCTTCAGTACAGAACATGTCCACCAACTGGGCCACGCTCACTTCCTGCTGCAGCATCACCTGCAAAGGAAACAGGAAGTAGACTACTATTGACGCCAGAAACCCACCTAGAGGAGGGTTTGGGGGTACACCCACCTGGAGGAGAGTTTGGAGGTGACCCCCACCTAGTGGACAGTTTGGGGGTACAACCCCCTAGAGGAGGGTTTGGGGGTGACCCCCACCTAAAGGAGGATTTGGGGGTACACCCACCTAGAGGAGGATTTGGGGGTGACCCCCGCCTAGAGGAGGGTTTGGGGGTACACCCGCCTAGAGGAGGATTTGGGGGTACACCCACCTAGAGGACGGTTTTGGGGTACACCCACCTAGTGGAGGGTTTGGGGGTACACCCACCTTGGAGACAGTGTTGCAGGTGGGCTGGTGGCGGGTCAGGTTGGAGAGGATGGTGCAGATCTGGTCTGTGAACATGAACTGTGGATCCTGGAGGTTCTTCAACAGCCCTGGAAGAACATTGGCTCGATTCACCAACACCTGGAGACAGAGGGGGGGGGGGAGAGACGGGTGAAATAGAGACAGAGGGACCTTATAATTACTGAGTGTGTGTGTGTGTGTGTGTGTCACACACTACGGTGCACTACTGAGGGTGTCACCGTATTGTAGTGTCCAGACAAATCTGGTTACATAGTGCACTACTTATATCCACAATCCACCATACAAGTGTGCAACTGATTATTTCCTCACACTTATTTCCTCACTAGATACCATGATGCATAGCGGTTTTCGGTCAGCACAAAGGTTGATTAGGACTATGCTTTCTTTACACCGATTTCCCACAGCGCCAATGGAGTTCCAGTGAATACTCCAGATACATGTTCCCTAAATGGTGCGCAACATAGATGTGGTGTGGGGGAGCGTGGCTTAGCGTCAACCGGGGCATCAGACGCAGCTGGAGGAGATGAGCATGAGGACATACATATATCCTGACGTGGTGTTGTGCTCTCTCTCTGACAGTGAGGCATGGCCTTACTTGGCAGTCGGAGTTACAAGATGATTTGACCAAGAACCAAGCCTAGCTGATCCGGATCTGGGCGTGGCTTCTACAACAACACGTTTAAATGATCTACTACAAAATGTTTCCGCAATCGTGTGACGCAGACCGCGGAGTAGGACCATGCCTCACTGTCAGAGAGAGAGAACACCACCACGTCAGGATTTATGTCCTCTGTCCTCATCATGCTCTTCTCCACCAGCTGCGGCTGATTCCCTGTTGAGCCGCCGCCCCACTCCCCCGCCTGCAGCCGGCGCTAAGCCAGGCCGCCACACCACACACCACAGGAGTAAATAAGTGAACCACGCTTTCTCATAAACTCCCACAAAAAGCTCACAAAGAGAAAGCACTTCTACTGGGGAGAATGTAAATAACGCAGCAGCCCGGCGGTTTGTATCAGCACTTTCCCAAGAAAGAAACATTTCCCTAAGAGCCAATGAAAGAGGGGAAAAGTAAACAATGTTTGTGTGTATGCTCTCAATTATATACTAATAATATATCTACTTCTTAATCCAGAAAGAGATTCCTATACAAGTTTGTCAACACTAACTAGTATCTAACAGGAATTACTAAGGCTAACAGGAAGTGGCCTACAGGAAACAGGCAGAGAGGAAGTAGTTCATCACCTGGTGCAGCTTCTCGTCTGCAGAAGCGTTGATGAGGATGAGGTAGCAGTCCTTGGCGATGGCGTTGGAGGGGTCGGAGGTCAGGGAGGAGAGGGCCACCAGGAGGTCAGGGTTACTGAGCAAGTGGAGCAGGCCCTCCCTGATGAAGAGGAGGATTAGCTTCTTTAGCTTCTCAGACACTCGCAGCATAATAACACCATGGTTTGTGGTGCATTTCATACACAACATCGCTCATCATAGCGCTCATACACAACGCTGTTAGCTTAAAAAAAGTATCACAAAGTTGCCGTTGGTGATAACCATGGGGATATCACGCCCCTCCATAATGTCCTCTCCCACCTCCCCAACGGTAATTAGAGGAAAATTAAGGATTTCTGTTGTCCATCACTTTTTTTTTACAATATGTTCTTCTTTAGGCATGTACAATTCATAATTACAAACTACATGTGAGACACACACACTAACCCTCTGCACACACGCACACACACCTGTTTCCAGACAGGCCCAAGAAGTACTCGGTGGCATGACCTTTGACATCCGGACGTGTTTCCGGAGTCAGGAAGGAGAGCAGCTCGTCAATGTCCATTACCCACAATTCACTGCAACACCTGCTGAGGAACAACAATAAGTATTTAGTAGTGGTACTATTAGAGCTAGCTTGTATAGCCTTATATAATTGGTTTCATTTTGTGAAGGAAAGTCTAAATAAATCACCATAGTGTCACAGTGTGATTGGTGTACTGCTAGTTATAGGTGTTAAATAATGGCTATGTTTGGTGCATCTTTGGCCTGTCCTTTTGAGGGGTTGAAAACTGTTCAGCCCTACCTCCCCTGTCAGACCTGACTCTCCTTTACTATAATAATGGTTTCACTGGGCAGATCCCAGTATAACTAGTAGCCAAGTACAACCAGCATAAGTTTGTGGTTGTACTGGGCAGCTCTAAAAAATAAAAAAATAATTTCCAGACTATAACCACTAGATGCCACTATTATTAACAACTACAGACCAATATCAAATCTACCCTTCATAAGTAAAATCATTGAGAAAGTTGTCCTCCAGCAACTTAGTGACTTCCTGGCATCAACTGGTTGCTATGACACCTTCCAATCTGGATTTCGACCCCTTCACAGCACCGAGACCGCCCTTATTAAAGTTGTAAACGACATCCGACTCTGGCAAAATCTCAATACTAATGCTACTAGACCTCAGTGCTGCATTCGACACTGTAGACCATACAATACTTTTGGACAGATTAGAAAACTGGGTGGGGCTTTCAGGCACAGTCTTAAATTGGTTTAGGTCCTACCAACAAAATAGGAACTACTTTGTTTCCATTGGCGACTTTGTTTCAGAATCAACAAACATGACATGTGGAGTCCCACAAGGTTCGATCTTAGGACATGGGCTACATGCTCCCACTAGGGAAAATCATGCAAAATAACAATATTGACCATCATTGCTATGCTAATGACACGCAAATCTATGTATCGCTATCACCAAATGACTATCAGCCCATAGATCTGTTGTGCCAGTGCATTGAGCAAGTCAAAGACTGGATGTGCCGAAATTTCCTTCAACTAAATGAGGACAAAACCGAGATAATTGTATTTGGTGCTAAGGCTTAAGTAACCCAACACCTTCACTCTCTGTCCCTGAAAACCTCTATCAAAGCCAGAAATCTAGGGGTTATCATGGATTCAGATTTGCATTTCGACTGTCACATCAAATCTGTTACAAAATCTGCATATTATCACCTTAAAAACGTAACAAGACATAGAGGGCTCATGTCTACCGAATATTTACAAAAACTTGTACATGCTTTTATCACTAGCAAGCTTGATAACTGCAATAGTCTCCTTACAGGTCTCCCGAAAAAAAACTCTAAGGCAACTACAGCTTGTTTAGAATGCTGAACAAGCTGATGTCATGGGTTAGAGTCCTAGAATCTGGGTTAGAGTCCTAGAATCTGGGTTGGAGTCCCAGAGAAAGGACCAAGTTCCTTTAGGTCGGGTTAGAGTCCCGATGTGGGTGAGGACCAAGTTCCTTAAGGTCGGGTTGGAGTCCCGACGTGGGTAAGGACCAGCAATTTCTAAAATGCCTTTTTAACTTTGCCTTTATTTTCTATCTATTTTACTTTTTTTTAACTTTATTATTTTATTTTATTCCTACCTCAACAACCTTTTTTACTTTATTTTATTATTTTACAATGTTTATATGTGAAGCACTTTGAGTCTGCCTTGTGTATTAAAAGTGCTATATAAATAAAGTTGCCTTGCCTTGCCTAGATGACTGTGGTTATACTGGGCAGCTCCCAGTAGAGTCAGCAGCAGACTGTGGTTGTACTGGGCAGCTCCCAGTAGAGTCGGCAGCAGACTGTGGTGGTAATGGGCAGCTCCAATTAGAACCAGTGGCAAAGTGGTTGTTCTGGGCAGCTCCCATTAGAACCAGTAGCTGACTATAACGAGTAGATGACTGATGTAACCGTTACTGGGCGGACTGGGCTGAGTGCGAGTCATGGTGAGGCATTGTATTCCCAATTCAACAACTCCATATGAACAAATCAAAGAAACTCTAGACTTCGAATATGGCATAATATAATATATATATAGATATGGATATAGCTATAATATCTATCTATACACAGATATAGATAGTATGTCTTTATTTAAAGAGCGATTTTCTAGGGGACTCACCGCGTGTCTGTGACGCCGCACGTAAAGCAAAGGAGACTTCCGTGTTATGATTTGTGGCTCCGCCCCCTCACACTGAAGCTTCAAAATAAAGTGTCGCTAAGGATGAATAATTGTATTCGGATTTAATTTAGTGCTAGCCGGTTAAAACTGAAGTACAGTTGGTTACTTCACCGTGTTACATATTTAGTCATACATAGTAGGCTTAGTAGTATTGCAATGGATTTGGTTACTGCGATGTAGTTTTATGTATATAGCCTAATCACCTTTGCAAGCGGAAAACTTGAAGCTGAGCCTGATTGTATAATCATGTTTTATTAACCTTTTCTACAAAAACACAGTTCAGATCATGCTCTTGTATAAAATGGACACAGACCACAAATGTGCACACACACACACACACGCACGCACGCACGCACGCACGCACGCACGCACACACACACACACACACACACACACACACACACACACACACACACACACACACACACACACACACACACACACACACACACACACAAACAGAGGAGGTTTGGGCTATAGAGTGGTTTTAGGTTGGTGTTAGGGTATAGAGTGGTGTTGGGGTATAGAGTGGTGTTAGGGTGGTGTTGAGGTGTCCAGTGGTGTCAGGTATAGAGTGTGGTTAGGGTGGTGTTGAGGTATCTAGTGGTGTCGGGTGGTG
>NW_028179434.1:0-2500 GCF_964030765.1 Micromesistius poutassou | reverse complement strand
TAGTATAGTAGTAAGGTGGCAGTAGAGTAGTATAGTAGTAATAGTAGAGGTTTAGCAGTAATAGTAGTAGTATAGTAGTAATAGTAGTAGTATAGTAAGGTGGCAGTAGAGTAGTATAGTAGTAATAGTAGAGGTTTAGCAGTAATAGTAGTAGTATAGTAGTAATAGTAGTAGTATAGTAGTAAGGTGGCAGTAGAGTAGTATAGTAGTAATAGTAGAGGCTTAGTAGTAATAGTTGTAGTATAGTAGTAATAGTAGTAGTAGTATAGTAATAGTATGGTAGTATTTATAGTAGTATTACCAGCCACCAGCTCAGAGCCTGGGGCTCCAGGATGTGAGTGGAGTTGAGGACAGGAAGCTGGTGGGGGTCGAAATGCTGCCTGAACCAATCAGAAGAGTCTGTTTCTCTGACACACCCCTGGTCACAGCCACACCTCTCTGCAGCAGGGGGCTGCACCAGCCTGGCAACACACATTAAAATTAGACTAGGGAAGGAGACAAGGAGAGGAGTGTAGGAGAGAAGTCTAAGAGAGGAGACTAGGAGAGGACACTAGAGGACACTAGGAGAGGTGACCAGGAGAGGAGAGTGAGGGATGACATTAGGAGAGAAAACTAGAAGAGAAGGAATTCTAACTGTGGGTTACCTTGGGTTGACCGGGCCTTGAGCCTCAGCCTGGGTCTCCCCTAAAGACGGCTGCCCAGGGAGTCTAGCTGCTTGCTGGATAGCTGTTGAGTTAGAGGAGGCAGTACTGGGACTGGAGCCTGGACACAACCAGAAAGTGACAAACTGATTATTACATACTGTTAATAATAATTATCTAATCAATAACTATCTGATAAATAACTATCTAATCATTAACTATCTTAGAAATTACTGTCTTATCAAAGGCTACTTGATCAATAACTATCTTATCAATGACTACCTAATCAATAAATATACAACACCGATAACTCTATCGGTATTTAAGACTAGTATAGTAATAATCTATCAGTATTAATGACTAGGGTTGTATAATTAACTCAGTACTTCTGACCAGTGTAGTATAATAAACTTTGAATAGTTAACTATCAGTACTTCTGACCAGTGTAGCATAATAAACTTCAGCATCATTAACTATGAGTACTTATGACCAGTGTAGTATAATTAACTATGAGTACTCATGACCAGTGTAGTATAATTAACAATGAGTACTTAATTGTAGTTCACAGTCCTCCGTACCTGTAGAGGGTGTGGTCTGTTCGGCAGGCGTGGCCAGGAAGAGGTCTGATCTGTGGATCCTCTGACTGGCTAACAAGAGGACCACAGTGGAGACAGCTACAGCACACAGCCGTCGCCTTGACAACATGGTGGAGGGTGGAGGGTGGAGGGGTGGAGTGCTGGAGGGGTGGATGGATACTCCCTCTCTTCCCCCTCTGTTGGTCTGTCTGTCTGTTTGTCTCCCTCTCCGCTGTCGTCCTGCTGTCTCTTTTCTGGAACATCAGATGGTAGGGCATTCGTTGTTGAGAGAGAGAGAGAGAGAGGGGAGAGAGAGAGGGGGAGAGAGAGGGGAGAGAGAAATAGAGGGGGGAGGAAGAGAGAGAGGGGGTAGTAAGGAGAGTGAGTGAGAGGGGGGAGGGGGGAGAGAGAGAGAAGGGGGAAGAGAGGGGGGGAGAGAGAGAGAGTGAGAGAGAGGGGGGGAGCCAGAGAGGGGAGAAAGAGAGATGGGGAGAGAGAGAGAGAGAGAGAGAGAGAGAGAGAGAGAGAGAGAGAGAGAGAGAGAGAGCGAGAGAGAGAGAGAGAGAGAGAGAGAGCGAGAGAGAGGGGAGAGAGAGAGAGAGAGAGAGCGAGAGAGAGAGAGAGAGAGAGAGAGAGAGAGAGAGAGAGAGAGAGAGGGGTTTGTGGGTGGGGGAGAGCAAGGGATTCTGTTAATCCATTCTCTGGGTCAAAACTTAAAAACACCAAATACTAACAGCAACAGAGACCCAGCAGAACCAAGCCTCCTCCACCAGCTGGTTCTGGACTGGTTCTGGACCAGCAGAGACCCATCAGAACGAGGCTCAGTCAGCCAGCTGGTTCTGGAGCCCAGAGGCCGCCTCAGTACACCAAACCACTGGTGGAGAAGCAAAAGGAGATGTACCGAACCCATGGGAACGAACCAACCCAGTCCACTGGAGGGCTGTTCGGCCCTGAGACGAGTGTTCACAGCAGCAGACTTGGTACGTGACCACTGTGACCAAGCTGAGGCGGTCCCTGATGAGGTGCAGACCCCGTGGGAGTGGGCTTCAGAACATAGCGCCGCCCAGAGAGCGTAGCACCGGGGCTTATTGTCTTCAGACTATAAATAAGACCACCGTGCCGGTTAAAGGGAGGGTTGTCTCGGACACAGCCCCCAACCACGTGACCAGATGTTCTGCCTCACGTTCCCAGCCCAGAATGACGGTTGATAATGGTGTAATAGTGGTGTGTTAGTGGTGTAATAGTGGTGTTGCACCATGCCCTAAATGTAAAATGGTGTAATAG
>NW_028179435.1:0-12500 GCF_964030765.1 Micromesistius poutassou | reverse complement strand
TACAGCAAATGTCATGTTTTTTTTTTCGAGTTTTGTTAAGTGAATTTGCATAGCTACTAATCACAACAAAAGCAGGTTTCACATGGCGGATATACGTTTAATCTAGACCCTACCTGCCCTCCAAGCTAGGACAGGCAATTTGGAGAAACCGGCCAGAGTAAGGTCGATTTTGAAGTATCCGACTGAAAGAAACCCCAGCCATCCCTTGAGGCCTTCCTGCAAAGCCCCATGACGAGTGCGCTAGCTTTAGCAAATAGGTCTGCCTTGTGGAAGATGGAGGTGTGCGAGGAGTTCAACGAGTGCATGGCCAGAGTTTGTGCCGGGTAGGCTGGCAAACAGACAGGTATGCTATCTGATCATTCATCGTTTTGGAGCGGATTCCTGGCTTGCGATACCCCACATACACCAGATTTGTTTCCTGTTCTTGCTGTTTGATTAATTGATTGCTGTCGGGATGCTGAAAGAGAATTTCAACAAATATGAAAAGAAATGCAGAAAAAGAGAAAGTGGCAGGATACTTAAGTGGTTTGGTTATTGGACTCCATGCTGAGAGGTTATGGGTTTGAATCCCAATGTCTGCAGGCTACCTGTTACCATCCTAGACAAGAGACCCCTCACCTCTACCTGCTCCCTAACCTGTTCATGAGGAACCGAAGGGGCTGAAGATAAAAGTGTCCGCTAAATGAACATTATCTGAGAATTGCCTTGTGTGCACTGTATTCGTTTTCTTGGTATATTGAAGCCGTGTCACAGTTTTGATAGACATTTCCCTCTCATGGGGTATATAAGTATTCTCTTCGCCAACAGCAGGGAACAAAGAGAAGAAACAGAAAGTGGATAAAGATGGAGCGATACTGCAGAACACAAAAGAGGGCCAGTGCCCGTCTCAGATAATCAGCATCAACGCCACCCTCTTCCTGCTCGGCTACAGATCGTCAATGCACAGACACGGGAGAATATCTACAGCCATCAACACTCGACCCCATCAGAGACGAGAGCGTACCCAGAGACAGAGAGAGACGTCAAGGTCCTCGAGACAGACTCACTGTGACACGGAACACGCACCCAACGTAGAAACACTTTCTCCTTGTGTCGCTTCTGAGCGTAAATATTAATCGATTTGTATCGATCAATCGATTATACAGCCAACGATTCGATGCATTGATTCGTCCGCAAGAGTATCGATTATTTAAAAAAAAAAATATATATATATATATATATATATATATTTTTTTTTACCCCTAGTCCCATCCGGCTGATTGCCATACTAGACCTGCACAGTGAGCACTACAGTGTGCATAGAATACTGTTTCTGTATTCTCAATAAAAGGTAAATTTTTTTTTTTTTCGTTGATTTAATTGATAGATATTATATTAATAGATATAATGTAAAAAATATAGAGTATCGAATCGAATCGTATCGTGGGGAATGCTGAAGTATCGAAAATAATCAAATCGTTGGCTTAAGAGGTCGATTTACACCCCTAGTCGCTTCCCTCCGTCGAGGTAAAACATCTCATCGCAGAAGTGACACGCAGACACACACACCGGTTTCCCCGACACTCGGAGCAGTAGAGAGCTGACTCATGACAGGGTATCAATCAGCCAATGGCGGACAGCGTTTTAGTCTCTCGGAACGATCCCTGAAAAGGTGGAAATACAGAAAGAAGCGCGCACACACACATACACACACACACATACACACACACATACCGAGCCACACAACACCATAAGCAGTAACACACACACACACACACATACATACATACCGAGCCACACACACCATAAGCAGTCACACACACACACACACACACACACACACACACACACACACACATACCGAGCCACACACACCATAAGCAGTCACACACACACACACACATAAGAAGCCACACACATACACGCGCATACACACCAGAAAAGAGACTCGGATTTAAAGACAAGCATGACTTTCATTACAAATTGAGCCTGTGTGTTTGTATGTGTGCATATGTGTGTGTATGTGTGTGTGTGTGTGTGTGTGTGTGTGTGTGTGTGTGTGTGTGTGTGTGTGTGTGTGTGTGTGTGTGTGTGTGTGTGTGTGTGTGTTCCAGGTATTTCAAGAATTGTGTTACATAATCACATTTGGTAAGACCCACTGACGGACCAACAGACGGATTCACCTTCGTATTCACACGTGAAAATATTCACACACAGAATCCACACACAGCTTTGAATTCACTTTTTTCGAGGCACCCCGCCCCAGATCCCCGGGTCTGTTCCGTGGTGTGAACAGCAACCTCCATACAGACACACAGACAATGCATATGCCTCGACATGGGAATCCATGTGAGTTCACTGTACAGCACAATCAATTCCATTGGTCACAGTGGTGCTCTGAGGGTCCTGCTCATTCTGTCAATGAGACAAATATCCCAAAGGGATAACGAGGCAATTAGTGCACATATGTACGGCACTCTCTCTGCTCCTGTGTCCCCTTGTTTATCAATTTAATTAAACATGTGCCCAGTTCACACACGCAGACACGTAGACACACATGCACACAAACACGTACACACACACACCCACCCACGCACAGTCGCGCACAGACACACACACACACACACACACACACACACACACACACAGAGAACCGGACAGAAACGCACACACACACACACACCGAGAAGAAATATTGAAGGGAGAAATACTATGGACGTTATGGGTGACAGAATAATATTTCTCCTGATTTTCCATAAGACGCTCATCATTTCCTCGTCTGAAACTCACTCCTCCTTCAGAATTCCTGAGCTCGTCCAGACACTACACTACAATCCCAATTTGGCTGGCGAGAGGTTAAAACTGAGTAAGCGCTGGAAAAATGTCTGTGAGAAATAGTCAACCTGTCTTCACACCTGTCTGTGTTGCTCAACATCGACTGTAACATGGGAACATCCCATCTGTCTCCAAATAGCCACTGATGATACTTAATATGCTTGTCCTGTTCACTCATTCCCTCTGTATCCGTCTCTATCTATGTATCTCTCTTCCCGCAAAAGTGTTCCTTGTCTCTTCAAACCATTATTCCCCTCCTTGGCAAAGACAAGATCTCCTCCGGCGTTCCCGCTCTCTCTCTCTCTCTCTCTCTCTCTCTCTCTCTCTCTGTGTCTCTCTCTCTTACTCTGTCGTGCACACCCTCTCTCTCTCTCTGTACAAATCTCTCTCCGCACAAATCCAATTAAATCAGCTTTATCCCCATCAACCCCGTCCTCACACAACCCATTCCAAACCCTTTCCCTCTCCTCCCAATGATTCCTCAACCATCTCCTCTCCTTCTTCCTCCACCTCCATCCCTCCATCCCTGCTTTTCCCCCCCCTCTCGTCTCCATGCGTTCCCCCGTCGCCTCCGTCTCCTCTGGGTACCACATGTCTGTGTGTGCGTGTGCCCCTCCGTGTCCCTTCTCTCTGCACACCCTTATATCCCCACACTGTTCAGCACACAGCCACATCCACATCCACAGCCACATCCACATCCACAGCCCGACTGACCTGCCCTTCTGGCACGCGGAGCAGAGCCACCCGCGTTCCCTCGGGCAGTACGTGCAGCAGCCCTTGCACACGTTGTACTGGCAATCCAGGCAGTGGCGCCGGGGGTTGAGCAGGAAGGTGAAGGGCGCGCAGCAGCGGATGCAGCAGTGCTGGTTGAAGAGCTGCTGCTTGGAGAGGAGGGAGCATCTGCTGTCTTCCTCGGCCAGATCCTGCTTCATCTCGCTGGAGTCGAGGAGAGGGAGCGAGCGAGCGAGGGAGGGAGGGTGGAGAGAGGGGAGGGAGAGAGAGAGAGAGAGTGGCAGAGAGAGGGAGGGAGAGTGGTTGGGAGGGAGAGAGAGAGAGAGAGGAGAGGGAGCAGGGAGGGAGGGTAGAGAGAGAGACAGCATTAGAAATGGAGGGGGGGGAGGGAGAGGGAGTAAGAGGCAGGGACACCGAGAGGGTGTGTAAGTGGGACGGAGGAAGGAGAGTGAGGGAGAGAAAGAGGGGGGAGGGGAGAGAGAGAGAGGGAGAGTGAACCGTGAGTGTCTGAACGAGAGGTGGAATGTGAAAACGGACAGTGACTCTAATCGATTGGAGAGGGCGTCAAATGCAATTAAAAACGGTTTTAATAACACAGGAGGCAGGTGTTTGCGTGTGTGTGCGCGCACGGCAACGGTTTGGGGGGTTTCTCTCGCTTTCTCTCACCCCCCCCCCCCCCCGACCCCCCACCCCCACCATTTGCTGAAATTAACATCAAAGCTGACGTTTTCATTTGGGAGCATGCCACGTCGGGTTTGCACGCATCAACCGAGGCACGGCAGAGCCACGAAGAAACGCAGGTCGGGGGGGGGGGGGGCGGGGGGAAATCCGAAGGGCACCCCCCCCCCCCCTCCCGGACGTCCGTTCATCACAAACAACCCGGGATGAGCGGCACCAGCACGGGGACGTGACCCTCAGCGACGAGGGTGCGTTGCAATGGGAGGGAGGGAGTCCTCATGGGGAGGGAGACCGACGCCGGAGGGAAACACGCGCGTCGGCATCGGACCGCGGCTTAGCGGTGAAGCACATAAACAGTGTTAATGGCAAGGAAACGGTTCCATTAAAGAGTCGTTAAATAAAGCAAAAACACCAAAATAGAAGGAGGGGGCGGGGGTGTGTGTGGCGGGGAGGGGGGGGGGGGGGGGGGGGGAAGCCGTCCATTTAACACTAATGAGAGCATGAGTTTTGCACAGTGTGCAAGGGTGACCTTGCAGATGTTTGCCCAAAGTCATTTGTGGAGATGGAGAAGCACTTAAAAGACGCAATTGCTGCCTACATGTAAGCTGACTGCCGCTCGGGAGCAAACAATAGCTTTAAATCAGAGCGATTGTGTCCCGCACACACACACACACACACACACACACACACACCCACTACACACCGAACAATCAGTGTGTCACGTCAGACGTCTCCTCGGAGTATTGATGTTATCCCATACGGCGCAATGTTCCAAGACATAACGATCGGAATATTAATTAAATCACCCCTTTTCAAAAGCGATCATGGAGTTCTCCCTGTGTAGGACCATCGCCGTGGTGCACGCGTAGAGGCACGCGCACCACGGCTAGGGATGGGTATCAAAAACCGGTTCTTGTTGAGAACCGGTTCCGACTGTTTTGATTCCTTGGAATCGTTTGCCAGTTTTGCAAACGATTCCCTTATCGATTCCGAGCGGGCGCGAATGACGTATTTGCCACAGAATAACTTATCTTGTATTGTATGTTGTTAATTTCTACATACAAGAATATTTATTTTATTATTATTATACCTCAAGACAGTTTGTAAAGTCATCATGTTACTTCTAACTGAACTAAAGTTGATTCTAATTGACCTGTTTGTTCTCCTTTTTTCCAAATGAGAATCGATAAGAGAATCGATAAAGAACCGAATCGTTTAGCAGAATCGAAAATGGAATCGGAATCGCAAAAATCTTATCAATACCCATCCCTAACCACGGCCGTGCACAAACACATTAGCGGTGATTTAGAAATGCATCACAAGCGCACACTAAACTATGCAGACTTTATATTCAAAACAGGTGGCTGACCTATCGCGCGTGGCCGTGACAGGACCCGAGCGCAGAGAAATGAAGAGTTTGAGGAATGGATGACGTTTACGGCCCCGCCTGATCCACGTCCGCTGTGCTTTCATAAATTGTCTGGAAGAAGGTGGAGCATGAAGGAGGGAATGCAGCAATGGCGGACGGTAGGTGTGTGTGTGTGTGTGTGTGTGTGTGTGTGTGTGTGTGTGTGTGTGTGTGTGTGTGTGTGTGTGTGTGTGTGTGTGTGTGTGTGTGTGTGTGTGTATGTGTGCAGTTTTGTCTGTCTGTGTGAAGTTGTGTATGTGTGTGTGTGTGTGTGTGTCTGTGCGCAATTGTGTGTGTGTGTGTGTGTGTGTGTGTGTGTGTGTGTGTGTGTGTGTGTGTGTGTGTGTGTGTGTGTGTGTGTGTGTGTGACTGTGTGTGTGTGTGTGTGTGTGTGTGTGTGTGTGTGTGTGTGTGTGTGTGTGTGTGTGAGTGTGTGTGTGGGTTCACCTCACACTGATAGGGTGAGTAAATTATTCAAGCATCTAGTCCTCTCTTGGAGGCTCTACATACTGTAGGGCTTCACACGGCTTTCATTGATCTAAAGACACACACACTCACACAGACACACACACACACTCGCACACACATACCCTCACACACACACAAAGACACACACTCACACAGGCAGCCACGGACGTGCACACCCGCATGCACCCACACAGGCACACTCACACACACACACAGGCACACAAACATGCACATTCACAGCCACAAACACACAGACACACACGCACACAAACACACAAACACACAAGGACGTGCACACGATATCAATCACACCTGCCATGTGTACAGTCTGGTGGGGGTGAGAGCACGCCCCTCACACACATGCGCACTGCACAGCGCTGGGTTAATCAGCCCAGTGTGCCCACCACCCCCCCCCCCCCACCCCACCACCCCCCGCCTCTCTGTGGGAACATATATCAACCATCATACATTCTGCTCTAAGCCACACACTCTGAGTTCACTACGAGTGCGTGTGAGCGTGTGTGTGCGTGTGCGTGTGTGTGTGTACACAGTTTTGTGTGTGTGTGTGTGTGTGTGTGTGTGTGTGTGTGTGTTGGAAGTGGGTTGTTGCTTTGACATGGACCTGTGTTTCTCAGACAAAATGTTAAAATACCAGCCATTAACTCATGCTCTTTCAGTAGGTGGTTATAGCACAAAACTGGTTGTACTTATTTATGGTAGCCTTGGACACGTTCATAGACTCTGTGTTAGAGGATTGCAAATTGCTGGACTTAATAAGAAGAAATCTAAACAAATAGCCAAATACTGCTGTGTCAGCAAGCATAGGCAGTCTGCATGTATGGAGAAGGCGGTGCCATCTCTACCCCTGATAACTATGTATTTATTTACTGATTTGCTTGGCTGTAAGTACTTGCACAGTGTTTGTGTTGCTGTGTGAGACATAAATGGGCTCTAATATTTGGAATGCTGTGTCTTTGTAAGTCATTGGTCATTCCAAATAAATTAATTAAATGTGTGTGTGTGTGTGTGTGTGTGTGCGCGCATGTGTGTGTGCAGTTTTGTGTGTGTGTGTGTGTGTGTGTGTGTGTGTGTGCAGTTTTATGTGCACAGTTTTTGTGTGCACAGTCTTGTGTGCATGTGTGTGTGTGCGTGTGTGCAGTTTTGTGTGTGTGTGTGTGTGTGTGTGTGTGTGTGTGCACAGTTTTTGTGTGCGAAGTTTTGTGTGTGTGTGTGTGTGTGTGCGCAGTTTTGTCTGTCTGTATGTGTGTGTGTGTGCGCAGTTTTGTGTATGTGTGAGTGTGCGTGCATGTGTGCGTACATGCTTGTGTGTGTGTGCTTGTGTGTGTGTGTAGTGGTCTGGGAAAAACTGTCCATCTACAGTATCTGCATGTTATTAATGGCACTTCCTCCTGGCAGATTGTGCACTGCCTTACTGATTGCTTCTCCTCCGCACCATTAGCCACGGAATATTAACAAAATGAACAAACCATTTCTTACGGTGACACGGGCACTACGGGGCGGGGTGGGGGGGGTGGTGGCGGACACACACACACACACACACACACACACACACGCACGCACGCACGCCCTGCACACGTTTACTCAACGGACCAGATCATCAGACGCAACGCGTGTCAGACCTGCGGGAGGAGTCAATGCACACGTGCGGAGCAGGAGGAGGAGGAGGAGGGGGAGGAGGAGGGGGAGGAGGGGGAGGGGGGTGGGTGGGGCGGGGGGGGTGCACTGATCAAATTAAAAACTAATTGGACTGCGGGAGTGGAGTGAGCGCGGAGGTCCCGGGCACTCTGGCGTTCAGGGGTCCGGTCGACTTGCGTTCACCAATATAGCGACAGCGTGGGTTACCGTGGGTTACCACGGGGTGGGGGGGGGTTACAACCGTCGCAGTACTGGATTGGACCAACCCGGGTCACCCTCAACACCAGCCAATCAACGGCCGGCGGCCTAGCCCCGAGACTCCGCCCACTCACGGAGAGTCGGCCTTACTGGCTTTGATCCCTTTTTGCCTGGGATTGCAAAACTGCAACCCCAGCGCTTTGCACATGTGCGCACACACACACACACACACACACACACACACACACACACACACACACACACACACACACACACACACACACACACACACACACACACACACGCACGCACGCACGCAACTCCCTCTGATCCTCCACGCCCAAACTTGGGCTTCCCCAGTATAGATCCGCTGTTGGCTGCCATGTAGATCGTGAACGTGTTGAGTTGTTAACTAAAGCAGATGGATAGCAGCTAGAGTGAAGCAATGCGTGTCTATATATAAATATATGATGGTGTAAATCTGTAAAACAAAAAATAATAACGACAGGCTGGCAACCCTCAAATATGTATACATATATATAGATATATATACATAGCGGTATATAAACTTGGTATAATGTATAATATAACATTTCTGCGCTAGGGGTAGTTAACTTTTTATGGCAAGGTCAATCTTGACCCTGTGGACTGGGATGAGGCAGCTCCCTGTCTCACCCCCCACCCCACCCTGTCTGTCTGTCTGCTCAGGGAGGAGTCCCTGTGGACTGCAGGGCTCCCTGTCTCACCCCCCTGCCCTGTCTGTCTGCTGGAGGAGGGGGAGGGTTCCAGCTGGGTGATGGTTAGGACGGCTCCGATGGGCCGTTCGGCGGTACACGCACGCACACAAACACACGTTTGTATATTCATAAACTCAAGGACGCAGACGTCCTTTCACGCTCGGCATCCCCTGGCAGGCGTCAGCCTCCGTATCCACGCCAACGAGGCAGAAGAGTCATCGTCGGAAACACAGCTGTCGACGACGGTCGCCGCGGTAACAGCGCTGGTGCAGTCTGTGACCCCCGGCGACCTAGAAACATACTGTAACCCCCGCGACCTAGAAACATACTCTACACATGCAGCCATTATGTGTATCCATATGCACAGCTCGTCAGGACGTCAGCGTCGTCACGGTGACACATGGCTAATATGACGCCAGTCGGAGCTACAGGCGAGGATAAGAACCAGTTTCCCTCTCGGGAAGAAGACTTGAGAATAACGGTATCTTTGACCTGGGTGGTGCTGACATGTTTGATAATCTTTTGCATAGCTAAAGTTTGTCATCCATATTAATTATTCATGGGATTGTTGAACAGGGCTGAACAACGCACACTTTGTGTATAAAGTGTGAGTAAAAATCAACGCTTATGGTGCCGGGTTGAAGTGAGAGTACCCACACACACACAGACACACACACGTGCATATGCAGACACACGCACGCACACACACAAACACTAAGCCTTCTATTAGCCTGTGACAGCTCTTAATGCAGGCAGGAAGGTGTTTCAATTAATGCCCGCCCATTTTAACCCCAGATGTATTTGCACCGTGCAGGTTGATTGAATCTTTGTAACAAAACGTTGTTACATAAATCAATCTTTGGTGATGAAATTAAACATTCCTTATTATTCCATAATGTGTAAATACCATTAAAAGTTAATTAAAAATTGTTCCAGCAGAACAGAACATGAATGCCAACAACTGCTAATTGTAATTCTGTGTATTTTCTAATGATAGACATCTGCTTCTTACTAGTCAATCAACACTTAACACAATTAGCACAATTAGATGAGGAAGACATGTTCAAAAAGACATGGGTGAGGGAGTTCTAATGCCTGAACCTATAAAAACATACGTATATATTTTCCACTGTTTGCAGATATGTCTTCAACGGTTCCAGCCTCGTCCTGTTCAGTGTGAATCGTTTGGTGCTTATTGAGGAAAACATTCAGGTACAGAAAAAAAAAAAAGATTTCCAAAAATGTTTGGGACCAATGATTGGATATTAAATAAAACACAGTTCAGGCATTGGAATAAAACAGACCTGGATCAATTGATCCAGGTCATGGCTCCTCCAATCAAATCCAAACCACGGTGATTGCACTGCTGACCACAGCAAGAAACACAACCTTTCTGAGCTCTGTTTACTGGAGCCAGGTTCCCAGGGGACCTCTGGTCGTTAATGCCGGATATATTCTCAGGTGTGTGAGCCTTAGAAAATGTCAACAGACACGGCAATGATTCACCGCTCATTTTCTGTGATTCCGTTGCTAGGATCAGCGCTGGCTATGTTGCCGGCTGACATTTAAACGTTTATAAATGCAGATTTTAATCATAATGATCATCATCATCATAATAATAATAAGGTACATAACGAGTAAAACTAGCATTTTCTCAACCGGATCTGTTCATTTTTTATGCCAATTTATTTCCATTTGGTTGGATCTGAATCGACTCAAACAAGGCGTAAATCCTGTTCCAGGATTGCCTGTTTCTAAATCCCTTCAAAACAAATGATAGTTTCATCCCGGCCGGGGGAAATTCATCGTGTTCCGTAGATTAAGAATCGATTGATTATGGAAATGAGCCATCAATGTGTTCCCGTCTATGTGTTACTGGCTTTATAAAGCAGTGTAAAACCACACAGCACATGAATTATAGTCTGCCGCGTGATAACCCCACTACAAGGAAGAAACTGGGAGTAGTAGAAAATAGTATTACCCGCTGTCGTACTTTCGTATTGTAGCAGAGCGGCAGGGTGTAGTATTGACTGTAATAGAACGAGTAGAACTAGTGAATACTGTTGAATGGACGGACGCACGGTACGTCTCCTGTTCCCATCCCCATGTCCCTGGCATTATCCCATACCTGGCGTTTTCCTTTCCATCCGTTCCTCTGCCTCTCTCCCACACTCCCTCTATCCTTCTCTCTCTCCCTCCCTCTCACTCTCTCTCACACTTTAACGCTAGGCATACCCTCTGCACATTGGAGTTAAAATGACAAATCCATAATAATAATAATAACAATAATAACCAAACCAAGCTGTTCTCCATGACGGTGTATGGCATAAAAAACGGAAGTGATTTGCCTCACACGATTCTGTGACTCACTCCCGTGCTTTCTGATCAACCGGTGAAGTGCAGTTCAAACTTAGAGCGAAGCGGGAAAGGGCTGATGTGATGTTCCCGCTGATGGGACCGGGCGCTAAGCCCTGCGCGGAACCACTTAACGCTATCTCCAGAAGGATAAAGGTTCAAACGCTGTCTCTTTTCAATGCATGACCGCCTCCCGGCTATCGTGGTACACGGAGCGGCATCTCGTGAACGAGTAGCCAGCGTATTTCATTGTCTATGCAGGGAACAAAGTTGTGAAACTGGCTCAGGAGAAACATAAGTCAAGCCTTATTTAAACGCCAAGATGTACCCATCCACCACCACCACCCCCCCCTTCCCATTTGAGCAGCAGTATAAACATCAACAACACTCTTGTTCTCTGTCTCTCTCTCTCCCTCTCTCACCAACTATAACTTCTCTCTCCCGCTCTCTCTCTCTCTCCTCTCAAACCTGACCCATGAGCATCTTCTCCTTCAACACGATGGGTAATATTCACCGAGGTGAAGCGGAGGTGGAGGGAAGCTATACATGAGCAACAGGGCTTCCAGCTGAAGGGGGAGAGCCCACCTTCAGCCCTGGAGCTGAGAGCGGGCGGTGGGCGTGCGGAGATCCAGAGTGTCTGATCCTTCTGAGACACTTCTTCCATCCACTCTCTGATTCACAGTGGAGAGACCTGTGAGTCACGCAGCCCGCCGAGCCGCCCCAGACACCAACCAGCCCACCCCGGTAGAGGAGGTGTGAGTCGAGACCATGAACCTGTGGTTCAGAGGGGTATAGATATATACCTATACCAGTTTATATAAAGAAAGAGAGAGAGACATAGAGTGAGAGAGAGACAGAGAGAGAGAGAGAGAGAGAGACAGAGAGAGAGAGAGAGAGCGAGAGAGAGAGAGAGACAGAGACAGAGACAGAGAGAGAGAAAGAGAGAGAGAGACAGAGACAGAGAGAGAGACAGAGACAGAGACAGAGAGAGACAGAGAGTGAGAGAGACAGAGAGACAGAGAGACAGAGACAGAGAGACAGAGACAGAGAGAGAGACAGAGACATAGAGAGACAGAGAGACAGAGACAGAGAGAGAGACAGAGACAGAGAGAGAGACAGAGAGAGAGACAGAGACAGAGAGAGAGACAGAGACAGAGAGAGAGAGAGAGAGAGAGAGTGAGAGAGACAGAGAGACAGAGAGACAGAGACAGAGACACAGAGATCCAGAGACAGAGACGAGAGGGAGAGAGAGACAAGAGATATGTATACATATAGCAAGAGAGACAGACAGACAGACAGCTGAGCTGGAGGTGTGGTGAGACAGGTAGTCTCTAAGTGCAGGCGGGCGTAGCAGCAGGAGTGAGGACACACTGTACTTCTGTAAGGTCTCCATCTGGAGTCCTGATGTGCTGTATCAACACAACTGGCTGTGTTAGTTTGTGATCTACTGTACT
>NW_028179436.1:15000-16922 GCF_964030765.1 Micromesistius poutassou | reverse complement strand
AACTTGAGTTTCGGCCGATTCCGAGTATATACTGATACATAGGTATGTACTCGGTAGAATTGCAACTACTAATAGCACTTGTTCTTATTGAAGGGTTCTCTCATGACAGTAATGCATTGTCGGTTCACTTACTGTCGACAAAATGTATTTTTAGAACTAGATCATTTACATTTATAATCAATAATTAGAATAATACATCTTGTAGTTAAGTGTCCATGCATCCATGTTTTTCCGACTTGGAACGCACGTTGGTCGGAGATGATCGTTTCCCATTCCGACTTTTAACCTCCGACCTCACGTCTTTGTGATGTCCTTTGCCCGTGTAATAAATGAGCTAGTCTCGTGATGGTATCGGATCGGCACATAGTACTCTCCGACGCCCGATATTGCATTTTAGGCAGTATCAGAGGACTTTCCGATACTGCTACTACTGAATACACACACACACACACACACACACACACAGACACACACACACACACACACACACACTGCGGACACTGTCAGTCCAGGGACGACCCCACAATCAAGATAAGAATCACAACCCGAAATAAAAGAAACACGAGGAGGATTCACACAAGGGCTGCAGTCAGGGAGGAGAGAAGCCAGAACAGTAGACACACTGAGAGAGAGAGAGAGAGAGAGAGAGAGAGAGAGAGAGAGAGAGAGAGAGAGAGAGAGAGAGAGAGAGAGACACACACACACAAAGGCAGGTACAGTCCATTAGCTGAGTTGCCTCTTCATAGCTCTGTTACGTACACCATAATAAGCATGTGATGTGGTGGGAACGGGGCTGGGGGGCTTGACCATGAAATCATTGAATGTGCTGTGAACTTTTATTAAGCTCAAGTCATATTTATTTCTGATCACTTTGAGATTTTCAATTTTCATAAAAGTCGGTTTTAAAAAGTTTTTTTTTTTTTTAAATTCAAGATCCAAAAAATAGAACCTTGCAGTTCTAAAGGCCGATTTGTTTTCATTTATATTATTGAAATGAATTGGGCCAGAGCCACAATCAGCTTCATCCCAAGTCCCAACCTTGGATGCTTCCACCTAGACGTTACCTTGCTTCCTTTTTCTTATAAAAGTTTTTGTGATTATTTTTTGCTTGTGAAACATCAGCCAAGGCAAATCATATTTAACTCCTATTTAATCATACCGTATTAAATACACAGGTTTAACCTTAACGCCTCTTCAGATAGGCATCAACACATTAAGAGGAGGATTCTACTTAGGTGACAGTGTTGTGTTTGCTCATTAGCATGTCAAATGGTTGAGAACGATCGGTCACAAATCATCATTGGTGAAGACACGTGTTAAAAGGTGTGCTCAAAACGGCGTAAATGCTATTTTTTTTGGCACGTTGTAGCCTACAGTGTATTCGATTAGAAAGATCATGGCTAGATAGTGATTGGGTGCGTGTTACACAGCAACAAACAGTCTTGAAACCTCGTATTAGTCAAAGCGTTACTTAATTGTGGCAATTCAAGGTTATTCTTGAATAAAGACTTAAATACGGTTTCTTCAATTATCAGACCCAACACAACAGAGTCAAGTCTACACAGAAAAATGTCCCCATGTTTAAAAAGGATGTGATTACCAGACTGTGACGGAGAACAATTATAAAAGAGCCACACTCAACTTCCCTGTTGATAAATCACTCACTTAGGAACAATACATTTTTTCCCGATTTCTAAACGTCGCTTTCGTCAAACGACAGAGTAGCGGAACCAAGTAGTGTAGAGATGTCAGAATCACAGTTTCAAGGCTGTTTCGAGTTCTGTTTCCTGCTTGCTGTTCCGTTCGGGAAACATTTACTGCGACATCGTAGAGTAGTGCACCAAACAAAATGTGGTGCGACTCGTGCAACGGTTTCAGCTTGACCTGTTTGGTGATTAAAGTCTAGACTATAGAAGCTGACA
>NW_028179436.1:0-10000 GCF_964030765.1 Micromesistius poutassou | reverse complement strand
CACACTCACACACACTCACACACACTCACACACACACAAAATAGGCCTACACATACAGAGCTTCAAACATGCACACTGAACAAACACACACATGAATGGACCCTTAAACACAAGCCTACACACGCTGACACCGGCACATTCACCCACGCACACACGTATACACAAACCCACACACAACAAACACATGCATGCAGAGATGCAGAATTTCTGAATCTAAACATAATAATGGCCATTAGTTCTCGTGTTTTCCACGGAAGCGTTGATGTCGATGCAACAAAATAACGATCTTTTCAACAATTACTTTGTTTACGGTGTTTTATCTATCTACAGCCACATGAACACATCTACGCTGTTGGCTCAGCTGTTGTTGAATTGTACCATTGTTTTGTGTTATAAAGAAAATTAATTCATGGTATGTGGTAGCACCTTACAATAATACTACATCAATTAACCATTAATCAACATTAGTAATTAAGTATTACTAAGTATTTTATATTAGTATATTATTATATTATCACTACTTTACAATTATGTCTATTGTACTTAAAAAACTCAGTTTTATTTATTTTATTAGTATAGGGGATAGGGGAAGGTTTTAAGTGGGTTAACCCTAATCCTTTTATATAATGTTTGAATAACGTAACATTAATAACACCGAAATATGGTCTTGTAATGCTTATTACTATCCTAATAACATCCTAATTACATATCCTAATGTTAAATAATGTTACATTAATGTACTCTTATTATAATGTGTTATCCATGACTTGGATCCAAAGGAACTATTGTGAACTCTTACGTGTCTCATTGTCCCCGTATAATGTTTAACTCGACATATGGCCCATGTACTTACAGCCAGAATAGTCATACACTGCGTTTGTTGAGACTGCTACTTGGAGGATAATTAAGATAACAATAGACCCAAATTAGTATAGAAAGACAAATGGTGCGGCGGGTATGCACATAAGCCAACGGCATAATTTATTGTCTAAGATAAGCCTTTAACCACATGATCCAGAATGCTCTCGGTTCCTAAGCATGTTGTTACACGATTGTTTGAAGCTAGCTATGACTGTCAACTAGAAATACAGTATGTTGCCACAAATATGATATGTATGGACTTGTGTTGATAAGGTGACTAAGGCATGAGGAAATTAATTAAATGATGTCCTAGCTAGCACTTACATGTCAGATATAGCCATTACTTATATTCAAAACAATGTTTGAAATAAGATGTTTTTGAAGGTTTCTACCTCAATAGGCTAGAATCTGTATAAATAAATAAATATATATATATATCCTATTTATTATTCATTAAAAATCGCTGTCACTCTGATGATCCCGGAGAATTGGATAGTGTGTGCTCACTAAAGAGATGATTGAAAATGAGAGTTATTTTCAGGTGTCTGATAATAATATGGTATTTCTTCCGGATATTTCAAGGCAGGCTATAAATAATGATTTATTTGGACATCACAATCGTCTTTTTTTTGGGGGTGGGGGAATAATGTCATGTATTTTTTGACACAATATATCTGTAAACCATGAAATTGCAAGCCATCAGAAAACTAATAAAAATGTTTTCCGCAGCGCTTTGCTGTTCGAGTTCAACACACGTCGTTTCAGCATCATATGCATATTCAGAGACCATTACTCCCGACTTAATACTTCCATTCACTATTCAGTAATTGAACAGACAATTATTCCAAAGTCTACCTTCTTAACGAGACCAGCATTAATCCCATTAAGGAGTGCTAGGTAAGGGGTGATAGGTGTGGCACGGTATCGTGCTACTTGATACTTGCATGTGGGCCGGTCTGGGGTCCCAGCAGCCTCGTTCCACCATCTGCTTGTGTCATTAGCACCAGCGCTGCTCTGGTGTCCGACTGGCTTCTGATCACTGATATCTGCATACATCTGCATATCTTCAGCGGACTTTTCTCTTTACTCGCGCCAAGTTGTCCGAGGACATCGGTTCATTCTGCTGCTTTTCTGTTTTTTTCTGTCTGTGTTTACATGCTAAGTAGCACTGTCCCTGAGTCGCCGGTGTATTTACGTTTGGTTAATTATTCCTTCCATATATGTGACTTTAACGAGAAGCTGCAGTCTAATAACCATAAAGGCAAAAGGCCAATTCGGCAATTACATTAAAATTGCCGTTTTATCGCAGTGTCACAAATTTCGGTCATAACCATTAGAAAAGTTAACTAAACTTTGTTCATCGCGTTTGTTTTTCATTCGCATTATTTGATTGTAATTATTATTCAGCGGCGTTATTTTTATTTTTGTCGTTGGGTTAATTAGAGTCGCAGGCCTGTCTCTGACGACCCCACAAGTCCACATGTTTTTTTTTGTCCAAAAAAAAAAAAATAATAATAATTAATATGAACATATGATCTGTGTCGCTTCATGCCTATTAATCTTGTTAGTTAATTGTAAACTTGTGACACATTTTATTTCCTGCTTCATTTGATTTGTGATATTTTAACGTTGGTAATGTATTCATAATAATAATACATATAGATTTGCATGTAATTGTATTAGTATTATTAGTAATTTATTACGAACACAAAATCACGGCTGAATCTCAGAGACAAAAAATGAAACTAGCTAATTAACTCAAGCACTGCGAACGTGATCCATGTTGACATTTACGAATGCAAATGTGGCTTTAAGATCATTTCAGTATCTAAAGTAGTGAATATCACAATATCCAATGTCAGCCAGGTCCGCGCTTGTGATTTAATAGCTGTGACCTTTCCGTTGCCATTTGGCCCAGATACGAGAATCAATCTGAGAGGCTAATAAGAAACTACTTCATGGATTTTTGAGAAAGTTATCGGTGAGCCTGCGTCCCCAGACGAGTAGGTTGGAGGGGGAAAGCATGCAGGTGCGAGTGTCTCTGTGTTTCTGTGTGTGTTTCTGTGTTTCTGTGTTCTGCATGTTGGTTTATATATGTGTTTATTCTGTACTGTTCCCTTTTTGAATAAAAAGAGAAAAGGGAGTTTTTTGCACTGATTCTCTCAACCTGAGACGCCATCAAACACACACATACAAGCACCACACATTCATGCACACACATACACGCACACACGCACACACAACCTTTAACCACATCTATGTTGTACATCTGCTCGCAATTTTTACGACCCGAACCAAACATGATCTGAATTTATATTGTTGAATTACACGGGGCTGTGCCGCAATAATAAGGGCTGGACCGTGCGTCTGGACAATGCTGATTCGGCGCATTTTTAAAAGATATACAGGATAAAAAAGAAAATGAAAGAGAAGGAAAAAAAGTGGGGGGAAAAAAAGGGCTGATGTTTCCATGTGACTATTTCATGGCCTCATTCCATCTTTTTACCGCACCAAACATTACCTTTATGTAGAAAGTTCCGATAAGTCTTCCACGCGAACTTGGCCTGACAGCTAAGTCTTCAACATAATTATACTCTTGAGCTTTAGGAGGCAGCCCAAGGGACGGGTTTGTGCTGTGCCGACACACTGGAGCTCTGTAGGCATGCATTAAACATGACCAGAGAAAAAAAACAGCTGTTGTGAGGAGATGTATGGACGGGGTGGATGGGAAAGGGGTTGTCGGGAATATCCTCTGGTTTACCTTTATAAGGGAAGGGAATAGAGATGAGAATACAAATTGCCGTTTAACCAGGGCATCCACAGGTCTCCGTAAACCCATGAAAACACGGGGGGCGGAGGAAAGGAGTAAACAGCCATGTAAATGATAGTGCTTAATAGCGAGAATGTCATGCTAAAGTCGCGCCAGAAGGGCACGAAAGCCTCAGTCAAAATTGCATCATATTACACATTAACACCGTTTTGAGTTAAAATCTTTTTAAATCTTTTTTTTTTGCTTTCATTATTGATTTGATGTTCTATTATTATGCTGCTTTCAATGTAATCTGAGCCAGGGTTACTTTTAGATTTTGTGTTTGTTTTTCTTTTTTCTGTCAAATGTGTATTGACACAAAGGTTAGCATGAAGTGCTATTATTCCTCGCAAATTCTCTGGGGTTGGTGGAGGAGAGCAAAATAGAAGACTTGAGTACTTTGTTATTTAGGTACAGCACCCAAACAGATAAATCACAGTGGTTAATGAGAAGAAAAACTAGGACGGATATAATTTAAGCACTGCTAAAATTATTGTATATTTATTATTGTTTTACAGTCGGGAAGGACAATTTAATTTCACTTTCCCTTTAAAGGCTGGATAATCTTGTAGTATATAGGAGGTGCAATGTCTTGGAACATAATAACTGTACCATTTAGACATTAGTTTCATCATTTGATGCATGATTACATGTAGTATGCTCTGTCGATTGCCACCAAACCACCAACCAAGTTGTTATGAAGGAGTATAGATAGCTCTATATTTGATCGACCCCCATTTCAGTTGACATAGCTCAGAAGAAAGTTCCTGAGAAAGTTTCTGGATGAATCCTGACCCTGAAGAAGGCTGAGAAGCACTTCCATAAGGCAGCCATAGCATCCCTCAGTCCCGTGAGCAAGTCCCTCCACAAACCGCCAAACTTTTGTAAAACCATTACTCAGAAGGTAATTCATCCTCGCCTCTAAATATTTTACACCCTCGATGGCAAACTTTCTCGCAAACCGTTTCTGATCCAAATATATTCACGAGGCTGCTGAGGGCAAAATGTGCAAAGCAGTGTCGATATACTTTAACTCTGAAGAAAAGCCAGGGTCTGTTTCCTGACGCCTGTATATCGGAAACACAATTATTTGTCATTCACTGGGCGATGAAGTGTTGTTGAATGAATAATTTAAACATATATAATAGTTAGAAAATACTAATTATGTTGCAAGTGAATGCTCCACTAATTGCCTCCTACATGTTCAGAAGGTCTTAAAAAGAAATTGAGGATTTGCATAAACAGCCTGTGAGTCAGTAGTCTCGCAGAAGCGGGGTTGACAGTAACAGGACTGACACTATAGATTAACACGTCTCTTCAACTTTGCCAGTTTTTTCTCTCCTCTTCCATTCTTTTTGAGGCACGTTTACAATACTGAGATGTTTTTGCATTTCCTCCGTCTCATGTAATTAGTTCTGTAACAGGGGGATGCCAGGCCGCTCTTAAGGAAAGGAACACAGACAGGTGTAGTGGTGTCCTACTGAGTTGAAAGGCTTCGTCGGCTGTTTCCACATGAGAGAAAGGCAGAAAAAACAAACAGGCACTAAGTTGTTTTAGAGGTCTCTCAGGGAGACAGCGGTCTGTGGCTGACAACTGAAGTGTTTTGTAATAAAGAGTGCAAGACGCGTCGCACACACACACACACACACACACACACACACACACACACGCACAGACACGCACATGTGTCACCTAGCAGTGCCCCCACAGGAGTGCTCTGCCACTTGTGCCACTCTGTGGACACACACATACTCTTTGTGTGTTTGTGTGTGTGTGTGTGTGTGTAGGGTGTACGTGACTGTGTGTGTGTGTGTGTGTGTGTGTGTGTGTGTGTGTGTGCATGTGTGTGTGCATGTGTGTATGTGTGTATGTGTGTTAACACACATACACACACGTTTGCCTGTGTTAACACACATACATATACTGTGTGTGTGTGTGTGTGTGTGTGTGTGTGTAGGGTGTACGTGCGTGTGCGCGTGTGTGTGTGTGTGTGTGTGCGTGCGTGCATGCGCGCATGAACGTGTGTATGTGCGTTAACACACGGGCCGCTTTATTACGGTGCTCCAGCCACTGACGCAACCAGAGAGACGACGCGTTTATCTTTCTCTCTTCTGTTCTATTTTAATCCGGAATACAAAGAAAGAAAAAAATACCCCGTCAACGTCAGTCGGTTTCAGTCATTTACTCACCGCTCAGAGGTCAAAGGTTCAAACTACCAAGCCGGCGCCTATAGTGCATGGCTCTCCCGTACAGCCGTGAACACAACGGTGTCCACGCTGTACCAACCGGGTGGTGTGGAGGTGTGGAGTGGCCCCCCCCCAGACCAGGCCCCACACCACAGAGCCCGTTTAGACTCCCTGCGTCTGAACATCCCACCACACTGCCAGGGCCACAATAATGGGGTGGTAAGCGATAAACCAGATTATTTATGGGATTACTTCTGCACCACGCACACACACACACACAAACACACAAACGCACACTCTAACACACACACACACACACACACACACACACACTCTTGCACACTTGCACACGCATGCACTCCCCTCACTCACCCCTTGCTCATGCCATGTACAAATAGCACCCACTCCCCCCCCGCCCCCCAACCTCACCCCCGTCCACCGTGGCCCTCTCCCCCTCCATCCTAAGTCTACGGATGGATGCATTAGTGGTGTTTACAACAGCTTTGAGTGGAGCTTACTTCAGTTATGGTACCCTGCCCGCCACCACCCCCACCCATTACACACACACGCAAAAAAACATGCACACACACACACACACACACACACACACACACACACACACACACACACACAGTCACGTACACGCACAGGCAAACAAACACATGCACACACACACACACACACACACACACACACACACACACACATATATATACACTCATCCACAAACACACATTGAAACACACACACACACACACACACACACACACACTCTACCAAGGTCCAGTGTATGACAGTTAGACTAAAGACATCCAAACTGACAGAGGCTGTGGGGGTCACGGGGGAAGGTGGGGCTGTGATGAGAAAGGGAGAAGGGAGAGAAGGAGTGATGGGGGAGGGGGGGGGGCGGGAGACAGGGGGAAAGGACTGGATAATTGGAACATTTCCACTCTGAGGGGACAAGCTAGAGGGTGGCAAGGGGGCTGGTTTATCCGTGGAGTACAGAGTGATAGACAGAAGGACAGCCAGCCGCTGGTGTTAAGGAACAGTGCAGGGGTGGAGGGATGGACACACATGCACACACACACACGCACGCACACACACACACACACACACAAACACACACACACACACACACACACAAACACACACACACACACACACACACACAAGGAGCAGAGCAGATGGGTGAGAGCTAATGAAAGAATAGAAGGAGAGAGGGAGAGCTAGAGAGAGAGAGAGAGAGAGAGAGAGAGGGGGGGGGGGGAGGTGTGAGAGAGAAAGGTGGGGGGTGAGAGAGAAAGGGAGGGGGTGTGAGATAAAGAGAGGGAAGGGAGAGAAGGGAGAGAGGGGAAGAAGGAAAGAGAAGGTATAAGGACAGAGAGACTGGTCTTTCCACTGTGTAACCCAGTAAAGCTTTAGAATGTGCCAGTATAATTACAGTGGTAGTATTACTGTAGGCTAAATCCCGTTCACGGAGCATGCCTCTCCAACAGAGGTCAGCCAACCTGAGAGAGTTGATGGGGTGAGTGAAGATAGCCAGAAGGGAGCTAGCTCCCCCCCGACACCACATCCACCACCTCCACCACCTCCTCCACCACCACCTCCACCACCTTCACCAGCACCACCAGCACCGGCCAAGCTGCATTTAGCTCTGCCGCTCCGTCTTGTATTTTAATGAATCTTTCCCTCAAGAAAAGTTCTCTCAATTATTTCCGCCAGCTGTGAGTGGCCAACGTAACCCAGTGCAACCCGATGGGCTCTGTGGAGGAGAGCGCGAGACACAGGCTGTTATTCAACAGACACTTCTTCACTGTGCGTTTTGGCCGTTGTGCGTATCTGTATGTGTCCATGTTACACTTAATAAAGAACACTTCATAAACAACATGCACACACACGCACAAGCACACGCACGCACACGCACACACACGCCCACACGCACACACACGCACACACAACGGAATAACAAACAAACGTGTAGATGCTTTTCTCGTGTCACAATAACAGATTATATAAAATGCTAGAATGTATTTCTAAGAGAAAAATGGTAGCATGTACAGAATTTGCAGATGTGCGCACACGTACACACACACACACACACACACACACACACACACACACACACAAGGACACACACACACACACACACAGAAGTACACATTTAGCTAAACAGCAGTGGAGCTTAACTAACAGTGGAATCTTCTTAAATCTATCCTAATCCATTATCCCCTGGGTGTCCTGTTTGGCTCTTGGTACAGAGGGAGGGGCAGTGTGTGTGTGTGGCTTCCAGGGGAATGATCCCTTTTTTCCTTAAAGCAACGAAGAGCCAGTCCCCATGCGGGAATGCACGGGTGTGTTTATGTGTTCTCATTGAACGTGATGTAAGACTGGGCTGTTTTTTGCGCCATGTTTTTTTTAACACCAATCAATGCTTGATTATGATGTTGAAGAAATTATCCAGAGAGTCAATTGTACAAAGTCAGAAAAATCTGATAAAACATGAAGCGCTCAGAGTCTCTCCTCCTCTCGCCGGGCTCCATTGAAGTGAGGCTAGATCTGAGGCCGTCCCGCCGAGCCGTGTGCCTGTCTTCCCGTATACTTCATTAAGTACATCGTATGTTAACATGATTTGCAAAGCAGCATGGGCTCGCTCGGAAGCGGGAACAACATCATTTGTGAATCAAGTTATTTCGTCTCATTACAATGAAGAAAGTCTTTGAGAGCGGAATTCTTTTCACACACAATAACACACACACAATGGACGACTCCTTCCCTGTTCGTGGTAACTCGATGCCTCTACCTCCTTCACACAAAATACAATTAGAGTATTCAACTTGTTTCCCAATCTGTTCTTATACACCTCAGGTTCATTTAGTGTTTCTGACATGTTGGCTGGTGCCGGAAACAAATTCACTTGATAATCACATATAAATAAAATAAAGAGAAAACAATCATAAGCCAACAAGCCAGACTATAAACAACACCGACAACAGAGACGTGACACACACATTGTTATTGTCAAACACAAACACACACACACACACACACACACACACACACACACACACACACGCACACGCACGCACACACACACAAGCCCTGGCAGATGCAACTCACCAAGGATGTTATCCGAGGGTAGATTGAGCTAGACGTGGCCCTTAATTCCACGGGTGATAGGCAGATTTACAGGGAACACATGTTGTTGAAGGATTGTGGCTCCTGCTGCAACATAACAGAGGAGTGAGGTTAGTTGGGCGAGGGGATAACCTCATCTTAACGGATTTAACATGCAAGTCTTAGCACTGAGAGCTGTTATTAGGGTGACCATTAGCTTGACCCCTTCACGTATTTCATTCAACAACCTCTAAGCATCGCATGGCGACAACATCACGTTGAATAATGGACTGCTATCCAGCACTCAAACAGTGTAATTATATATCTGTGTGTGTGTGTGTGGGGGGGGGGGGGTCTATAGCGTTTATACTGCATATACAGCATGTCCTTTCACTCTAATCCCCAGGAAGGGTTTACTCAGAACCCCTGTTTGGTTGAATAAAAGGACATTGTTGTTGTTGTTTTTGTTTTTGTTCTAAAAGATAAGGCTGGAATAATTCTTTGTTTCTTTTCCTCAAACGCCAAAATCCTCGACAAGAGAATAATAGCAGAAATAGAAAAACAACAGCTCTGCTCTCCAGCTCTCTGGCTGTCCGTCCAGCGCTTGGCAGACAGACTGCTGTGGTCCACAGAAGCCCTCCTTATGATTCATTTGACTATAGTTATTTTGTTCCGAATCAGGAAAATGTACAATAGTCCAATTGATCATAAGGGGGTTGATTCTGCTGACCCAAGCTACAGCACAGCCCTCTGTCTTGTATTAATGTATACAGCGTTTATATATATATATATATATATATATGGCCCCCACTATATATTGTTTTGGTGTGAGAGGCCTCATCAGAGCAGATCTGACCTTCACTCAGCCTGTGTGCAGGTTCAAGTGGTCGGAGCTGAATGAGAATCATAACACTTATCGATCGGGCTGCTGGGATGGTTAGAAGTGGCTGGGATGCCTGCAAACATCATACCAGCCGCTAAACACTGACACGCACACACCCTCGACCGTAACGGTGTACGGTACGAATGG
>NW_028179438.1:7500-11997 GCF_964030765.1 Micromesistius poutassou | reverse complement strand
TTTTGCGACCGTAAAAAGGGACAGAAAAAAAGAAAAGGCGACCCATGTTAGTCTAATCTGAGGCCAATCCAATTAAATGAAGAGAGGACGTTTTGCTAGCGCTAATCGAATTAATGGATGCTAAGCAAGAGAAGCCACAGCTCAGGACACTGATGGAGTTAAACCTAGACATCGCTTAACTCCAAGAGTCCTCTCCTTTGTTATCACACCCGTGGGTCAGATGGAGGTCAGCGTCCAAGCCAAATTGGTGCTTCATCTTGGGACGCCCCTCCAAGTGTCAGCGGAGCACGGCAGGGGGGTCACCGCCTAGATTTACATAAAACCAGCCGCCGGAACAGAGATCACACGTTCCGGAACGGCAAATGATTTCACAAAGAGAGATATTTTGACACAGGCCTGATGTATTATCCAGCTGTCAAATGAATCCCTTTGGCAGATATACTGTCTCTGCGAAGAATTAGCATTAACAGATAGCTTCAGTCTTCTCTCCCAAACCCGATAAATCTTTCGGTTTTCGCTTTCAGTCGGCGACGCTCGCAGAGGGTCCGAAAAATACAGTCGAGCCACAACAAATAATGGAGCCCCTTTCATCAGACTTGTTAGTTGGCGTAAGCGGAAAAATGCTAAATTTACATAAATAATTAACACGCCTAATTAAGTCCTCACGAGTGCATGTAACTCCAAGGGTTGTGATTAGCGTCGCCGTTTATCTGCTAACGTAATTAGTGCTATTGAGTCGACTTAAACATTGATCCTCCAAAGAGCCTTCCGATGTTTCCGACCGCAAACAGGCGGGTTTAATCCACCAGTCAGATGGGTCCCACGCCGACCCTCCGACGGACCACACACCAGCCGGCAGGTCAGAGGGTTCCCCCTGGAGGGGTCGGGGGGGCCCCGGGGGGGGGATGTACCGCGGTGCCACGACACCCTCCGTCCCTCCGGGAGACAGGGGGAACCCTCGTCCTCGTCAGGGAGACGGGAAGACAGAGTGAGGGCCGGCGGAGCTCCACGGGGCACTCACTGCCCCTGCCAGCATGGCTCCCCCTGCCAGCATCGCTACTAACCCTACGGAGGACTACGACGTGACAGGTAGTCTAGATTTCTCACACGGCCACAGGTGGTACGAAGGCCAGAGGGAGGAGAACGGGCGGGGTTGCCAGGCAGCAGCACGAAGAAAACATAGGAACTAGGACTAGGACAAATCAACTTATTTACTGAGTTATTCGTGTGTTATGCTGCTCTGGCTGATCATTTACCACGCTTGCGTCTTGACACTTGTTCGGTGCGTTATCAATTCTGTCCTTCGTCTGATCATTACGGCAGGGCGGCGGCGGCGGTAGCACGCCGTCTTCCACAGGAAGCTGTAAACATCCCGGTCGGGGCGGCTGCTGAGAAACAGTGGGCTTTTGACTGTACTGTGTGTTTTTTGTGTGATGGATTTATTGCTTGACCTGAGGGCTACACACAACACACACGCCCTCCTGCTGCACCTGCCAGGCCGAGGAGAGCGCTGCCGATGAATCACCGTCCCCCCGCTTCCTCTCCGTCGATATTGGGGAAGCGGGTGGGGGGGGGGGTGGGGGGTGGGGAGCATTTCTAATAATATATTATCAGGATGAAATGTGGTGGAATAAACAGCGTGACATCTCTCCCCCTCCCCCCCTCGTTCATGTCAAGTCTCATTGATAGCATTTTGAGTATATGCATTCTTGTCGACCTGTATTCATATGTTGCTGCAGTGCCTGCCAGTCTTACTTAAATCTATGCTGCTGGGCTATTGTGTTTTAATAACAAAATATGGACTTGGCAGATGGCCACTATACCAACGCCGTTGGCCCATTCCGACAGCCAGCTCTTTCAGAATAATCAAAAGAGAAAACATAATAACTCCTGCTGCATGGAAGTACAATGATCAAAACGCCTCATTCTTTTAGGGCGCGTGTCAGAGCGAATTCCAGCGCCGCTTCAAGCCCAAGCAAGATTCCTCCCACGGGGGGGGGTTCCTGCGTGTTGATTGGCGAACAGACACTAGGTTGATAGGAGAACAGAGAATAACAGAGCACTCCGCTGACGCCCGGGCTAACAGCTAACGCCCGGAGAAACCACCGCCGTTACCTTGGGACGGGCTGCCCGCAGCGAGGCGGAGAAGCCGTGATTTAGGCCTTTCATTTTGAAACCGCCTTCAACCAAAGGGCTCTCCGTAGGAGCGTGCACTCACACACATACGCACACTCACACCCGTACACACACACACACCTCGTGGCCATGGAGGGGCTCCTTACAAATCAGTAGAAGCTGTTGTGTGTCACCGCAGTACAACACAATAGATTGGGTTTGCCTCGCGAACGGCGTCACCCTAGAGCCAGCCTTGATGCAACGTCGGCCTCCGTACTCTGTGTACTCTTATGACTCATGACTGCACCCCCCCCCCCCCCCCCCACCCCCCAACATGGCGGCGATCAGAGCACCCTCCCACTACAAACATCACTCCCACATCAACAGCACCATCGACCCACAACTACTCTGACCCCCCCCCCCCCCTTGAGTTCACCTACGGACATGTGGAGTGTTTGCGGACCCCTGAGATCCAAACGTTACAAGAGACAGGCCAGGCCGCCATGACCACAGCGGACACCGGTTCAAACCGCCTCCCGCCTCCATCCGCCAGCTGGGAAATAAGAGTTCATCTTTAACCAGGGCTGGGCGTCGCCGTGTCGACAACCTGCCCTTAATTAACGACCCGGCAGACGAGGGAAAGGACAGGAGGGGGGGGGGGGGGGGAGTGACGAGCCACGGCAGACAATCAACATAAATATCCGAGAGGACTTTCCGAGGGGCCAACACGGAATTGGACGGCGGCGGGCCCTGTGGTTTGATGGATGGCCTCAGCGTGACGCCTGGCGGTCGGCCTCTGCCGCCCGCCCCACCGAGTGCTCTCTCTCTCTCTCTCCCGCCCCGAGGCCCCCCCACCGCCAGCCCCTCAAAAGTAGATTACTCCCCTATACACTCATTATAAATCAACCAGCATCCATTATCTACATGCACCTTGCAACTCAGCCCTCTAAGCTTGATGTGTGGAAGTCGAGGCTCACACACACACACACACACACATGCGTGCGCACGCACGCACGCACGCACGCACACACGCACACACACACACTCAAAATGGGAAATGAAGCCAAAAGAAATGGAAAAACATTTTTCCAAGTCGATATTATGAAATGTACGGTCAATAGGTCTTCTCCGGAAAAATCTGCAATTTGTAAGTGTTTATGAGCAATACATGAGACATTAAGCAGCCATAGAAAGATTGGACTGTTTGCGTGGAACTAGACAACGAATTAGCAATTCTAAACGGGAGAAAGCTCATGGAGGCATTCACATCAAGCATCCTATATGTTGAGTGAAGGGGGCTGTGAATGTATGCAGTTTCTTTCCTTAAAAACAGCTGGCACCATTTAAACACTTTGTTTGGCTGTCAATTCTGCCTCAAACATATTGTGTATTCATATCACTCCTGTGGAGTAAACACAGGATATATATTTTGGGGGAAAATGACATACTGTTGTGTTGCTGTATTGCATAACAAAAACACTCCTTAAATTGTTGAGATTAAACTGTGTGTGTGCATGTGTGTGTGTGCGTATCTGTGTGTGTGAGTGTGTGTGTGCACATGTGTACGTGCGTATCTCTGTAGTGTGTGCATGTGTGTGTGTTTATCTGTGTGTGTGCATGTATGTGTGTGCATGTGTGTGTGTGTGTGTGCGCATGTGTGTGTGTGTGTGTGTGTGTGTGTGTGTGTGCGTGCTGCACAGCTTCAATTATGAGGAATATACGGAGGGTACTTTGTTTGTGTACACAATATGAAGCGGTTGAATAGTTCAGCTGTCCTATTATTAGAGGGCCTTTACGTGCTGGGATTTCACCTTTTCAGACGTTAAATAGCGTTCACCAATACATGGCACCCCCGCAGCCAAGAGGCTTTCACTGTATGCCCCGATACAGAGTGCACTTTGTCCACAAACACAGAACAAAGTTGAAATGAAAACACATCTATTGTCCAAAATGGGACACAATACTGCACACTCCAACATTGCCGAAGCACTCATCTTAGTTTCATCATCGCTTTCCTTAGCAAGAGGATTTTTTGTGTAATCCTCGTTTTTTTTACGAAACAAAGAATCCCAAAAAAACATCTTGAGATGTGGGCGTATTTTTGTGAACAGAATGGCATCTGTATGTGTATGCGTAGGTCCTCTATATCACTTATGTTCTTTGCTCTTCTACATGATTTAATTCCAGGAAAAATAGAGCTGTTCACCTTTTTCCTTTTCCTTTGCATCACTTTCACAGCCAGTACACAGGTTCACATTATTCACACACATTTCTTATTGCAAATTTTGCTGCATAACATTTGTGGACCAAAACCATTAATTCCCCATGTTTTAAGATGCATTTCACTGCTACGGGATGCAATAAAAACAAGCTGTCAGCATC
>NW_028179438.1:0-2500 GCF_964030765.1 Micromesistius poutassou | reverse complement strand
AACATTTCTGGAAGTTTTCTGATAGGCGCTGCCTAGCGCTGGGATGCTAACGAGCACGGCTGTGCACCTAGCGCGACTCAACCTCAGGGCAGTAGACGTCTCCAGAGGCCCCCGTGAACGACGGCCCCTGTAGTACAGAGAGAGAATCCTTTCAGGGAATCTTCCAGCCGGGTAAAGCCAGCAGGGAGCCCACCGGGAGCGCAATTAGGTGACACATCACCACTAAAAGACGTGGGAACAGACGTAGAAGGGTGAAAACCTTGGCTAATGTCAGCAGGGAGAAGGAAGTGGAGGGAAGAAAAGGGAGGGGGGAAAAAAAGGCAAAACGAGGTCATGATCATTATTCCTGGATTAAGAGAGAGCGAGGGAACGAGAGATAGGGCTAAAAAGGAAGAGAGAGCGAGACAGAGTGAAAGGGAGCTAGCGAAGGAGAAAAAGAGCGCGAGAAAGAGAGAAAAATAAACGAGGAGGTGGATGGGGGAGAGTGGCGAGGCAGCGCGGTTATAGCGAGTCAGCGCCATCCTTTTTAAGCAACTTAAAGATAATCAATCTGAATCTCAATTTCAAAGACATTTCAATCAGCTGTTGAGAGCGAGCCTTAAATTGGTCTGCATTAGGGAATACTGTTCCACAATGGCCCTCTCACTCTCTCTCCCCTCTCTCTCTTTCTTTTTTCCTCTCTTCCTCTCTCTCCTTTTCTCTCACTCTCTCTCATTCACTTGAAGGTACTAAATATATATTTCAGAAACCATTCCCCCTCGGTAATGCAAGTTATGCAATGTTCATGGGATTGTATTTAGTCTAATAATATGAATAAAGAGGAACAGTTCATTGCCTCTGAAGCAGCCTGTTCTGAACATTTTGTCTTTCTGCCTCAGAAGAATAAGGCTTTCCAGTCTTTCGCCATTGTAGATCTGATGAATTCCTTACAGGAGGGCGTAGCAGTGGTTTAGTGGTCGGACTGTAGTACAATTCATACATAATCCACTTTAGAGAATCCATTACACAGCCGGTGGCCACAGATCACACAGGGCACACAGAGGCCAGGGTTGAAAGGCAAACCGTTCTCCTGGCAGATGGAGATACTCTCCTCTCAGATGTCCCCCCTTTAGAGATTCAACATCTCCCAGCCCTGGAACTGGCCTGCGTGGTAGATCATGTTTTAATGGCGATGGTGGTGACAGCCGTGCCCTAATTCAATCCCCTCAGCCCAGGATGAAACCATTCCAAGCCGTCATATAATGAATGTGTGCCATCACACATGCATCTATTTACTCTATGCATCTACAGTATATGTATACATTTTATTATATATACAGGTATTTATCCTGTCTGTCTTGACAACATCCAAAGACAATATCCAATATGTCTATCCCTGTTGACAGCAAGAATGCATTAGTGTTATTCTACATTAGTGAGACAACGTTTTTTTTGTAAATCTTATTTGAGTGCTGCCAACCACAAATTAGAAAGGTTTGCTTAGCTAAATTATAGTGTGCGTTCACTGAAAATGTGTCAACTTGAATCGCCAATTAGCCACACATTGCCAGTTAAAATACTCTCCCTGTATTAGCTAAACTGCGCTTCCCACCGCCCTAAACTCATTACAGAAGTCGCCTGTACGGAGTCAGCATGTCTCAGTAGTACCTGTAGCTAATCTTCCTGCTCCATCCATCTGTCAAACACAGCGGCCCTGCCTAGCCCCGCTTCAATCACGCCTCTAACGAGAGCCGCCGCCGCCGCCGGTACAAAGCTCCGGCAGGAATCGGTTGTCTGGCCGTTGAGACACCGAGGGAGGGGGGGGGGATGGGGGTGGGGGGGGCACTGGATCACTCCTGCTGCTACACCGATACTCTCACCTACACTGAACTGCCGCTGAGCACTCTCTTCCTGAATCTGCAAATCCTCAGAGTCTCATGACAAGTCCAATGCTAATGCCAATTAAGAAACTAGTCGAACGGAAATACACAAAGAATCCTGTTTTTCCCTGCCT
The DNA here is from genome assembly GCF_964030765.1 of Micromesistius poutassou. NCBI lineage: Eukaryota > Metazoa > Chordata > Actinopteri > Gadiformes > Gadidae > Micromesistius > Micromesistius poutassou. The sequence goes on along the minus strand of NW_028179438.1, from coordinate 507 downwards.
GCTGGCGGTGGGTAGATTCGTCATTATCGCTGGAAATGCCGATCTGTTTCTCTTGACGGGGGATTGGCTCAACAGCCTCTCCGGGGCTCGACGATGGGAGATCTCAGGGCCGTGTGAGTGTGTCTGTGTGTTGTGGAGGAAGCCGTGTGCGGCGTGGTGTTGAACGCCCACCGCGGGCACAGAGGAAACGTGTAGAGGAGCACAGTGTGACGGAGGCCTCCCTGCAGGGTTTTAACATGTTCTGGGCAACAGCCGGGTGATGAATCCATTAGCGGGCCGAGTCATTAGTGGGATGTCATCGCAGACAAGGGACACAGTGACACAACGACGACGCTTTCTCAAACCACAGCCTAATAAATGAAGCGGTGACCTTTCTTTCGGTTTTCCCACGGTGTTGTTTAATTACGCGCCGTTATGAGTTTGTGAATTTTAAAGTATTGTTGGTATTATGATTTGTCATTGAAAATTATCCATGAACTGGATCCATGATCCATGACTGTCTGTCTG
>NW_028179439.1:5000-10322 GCF_964030765.1 Micromesistius poutassou | reverse complement strand
CCTCGTCCATCTTTAATCCGATTGGCTGTCGTCACCGCTGCGCCTCCACATGATTGGTCGCTCTGCCGCTGCTGATGTGGACGGAGTTCCTCCGGTGTTCCTCCCGAGTGAACGAAGCGCAGCAGAGAACCGCCCGGAAAAGAGACCGATTTAGTTGATAGTTTCACTAGCCGTAAGAGGATCGTGCTTCGCGGAGGTGTTCCCGAGGACCATGCCGTACTTCCAGACCTGGGAGGAGTTCTCCCGCGCCGCCGAGAAGCTCTACCTGACGGAGCCCATGAAGGTGAAGCTAAGCGTGCTAACGGGCTAGCCCCGCCGCACGCCGCCGCCCGGACCCTCCTGGGGGTCTGGGGGGGGGGGGGGACGCGTCGGTGTTCAGACGGTTCCGGTTCGTGGTTGTTGAGCAGAAGGTTAACCTGAGGTGTGATCGTCCCTGTTTCAGGTGCGGGTGGTTCTGAAGTACCGACACTGTGACGGGAACCTGTGCATCAAAGTGACGGACGACGCGGTGGTACGTGATTGCTCAACACACCGTGGGACCTTATGATGATGATGATTCCTAGTTGTTGTGTGTGTTGGTAGTTCTGCTAATGAGGCGAGCCATGGATGGGTCTGAAAGTTGTGTTTCAAATTTGGTTCAGAACTGATGAACGTTCAAACTTTCATAATCCGACAGCTGTTGGCAGGCCTTTAATTAGAAAATACGGGCACATATCAATTCAAATGGATTTGTATTGCCCTTAATCACAGGTACAGTCTCAAAGGGCTTAACGGGCCATATATCATTGATACCCCCCTGGCCCTAGCCCCCCAGAGGGCAAGAAAAAAAACTTCATCAGCAAGGAAGAAATCTTGAGAAGGAACGCAGAGTGGGGATCCCTCCACCTCTCCAGGGATGGTCAGGACATATCAGTGATATAATTTACTCCAAAACGAAAAACACATCTCGACTGGAATACTGACCCGGGGGGGGGGGGGGGGGGGGGGATGGGCTGTTAGTAAATCTGAATTGTTCCAGTCCACTTACAACAAGTACATTTGTCAGACGAAAGAGAAACAACGATATATCTCTGTCCGGTGCAGTGAGGACGTTCATAGAACCAAGCACTAAGAACCGCTAGGCTAACCCGTTCCCCGTACACAACACAGATAGCTAGGATAAGATGCTACATGATGCTAAGTACTGTTTTTAAGAGCCAGGACGTCCAGCATGTGCTGAAGGGGGGGGGGGGGGGGTGTCCTACGTACCGTCTGACCGTCTGTCCGTCTGTCCTCCCAGTGTCTGCAGTACAAGACGGACCAGGCCCAAGACGTCAAGAAGATGGAGAAGCTCCACGGCAAACTGATGAGGCTCATGGTCTCCAAGGAGACGCACAGCAGCGCCATGGAAACGGACTGATGGTTTCACACGGGCCTTGGACTGAGTGGGGGGGGGGGAGAAAGAGTTGGAGGATGAGGAGTATTGATGAAGAGGAGGAGGTCAGAGGTCAGCGTGATTCCTCTGTTGGGAGGTCGTTATTTATTATTTTCAAACAGTGGTGGGGGGGGCGGGGCCTGAACCGGACCTCCAGCTGTGACCCCTGACCCCGGAGGGGCGGGGGGACCCCACCCTCCTGAGGAGAGAGTCTTCTGATCATTTTATTATTTTTAAGCTGAGCGACCTAAACTCACGGCCTGTCCGTCTGCGTCCAGTTTTTGTTTTACATCAGCGGTTACGTTTTTTTTTTTTTTTTGTGATGGCCTGTGACCACGTGACCGGGCTGTGATCACGTGACCAGATGCCTCGTACCCCCGGGCAACACGCCCACGTCGGGCACGATTTTGTCTACTTAAAAAAAAAAAGTATTTCATATTCAATAAACTTTTATTTACTCCGGAGATGTGTTTTTGTGTATCCTATCGAGCGTTACTGGGAAGATGTTGTGGCTCCTCTGGTTTGTGTGCGTGTTCTTTTTGTGGGACACGCAGTATCCACCTCTTCCAGGCTCGGTCACAGTATACAAAACACGTAGTGGTTGTGATAGTGTTTATGGGAGACTGCCCCCTGGCGGTCATGTATTAACATTGACCTCCGCTACGTCACACTACACTACATCCGGTCATAACCTGTCAATTGATAAGTAACAAACTGAAGCAAAACTAAATATTGGATTCCTTCCCAATCCCTGTAGATTATTCACCCTGCCACCGAGAGGAAAACATTAAATTAGACCGACAAGGGAATAGAGTAAGACGTGTGGGCATGTTTTCATCGCTTTTTGCATATCAATATCTTTGTTTTGCGGGAATGTAATCCTATTATCACATCAATTACATAATATTAAACTATTCCATCAAATATGAATTCATAATCTAAGTGGAGGATGAATCACGTGTCTGGATTCGACCAATAAGGACACGAGTTCAGATCTCGGAGCTCCTGACCCGTCGTTGTGAACTTTGTTTGGGACCGCCAGTAACCACAGCCACTGGGAACTCTGGTATTCTTAGCCACTTGGAACTCTGGGACGCTGCAGGGAACTCTGGTCTGAGCCACTGGGAATTCTGGTCCGCTGCGGGGTGACTTCAGGTGCATTGTTACACGCTGCTGTCGGAGGACGTGAAGCAGGTAAATAAGTGTTCAAACCGCCTGTTTTAACAGGCGTGGAGGTTTATGTTTTATGTTTTTATGTAGGTCAATGTTTGCAAAGAAAACTTTGATTTGATCGATCAAAAATATTAGTGAAATAAATTGATTACAGGTGGAATCAAATTCAAAGTAAGTCGATAGTGTGTAAGTTAAACGTCAAGTTAAAGATCATGTTGCGTTACTTTTCAACGTGTGTGCGTGCGTCCGGTGCTTGATTCTGTGCAGGAATCAAAGGTTACATTTGATGCATGGTCATTCTGGCAGAGCCTTCTGCAGGAGCTCTACACCCATTGCTTCATCTGTGGCTGTTAAACAGCAGTAGGATCAGAGTCTATACCCTCTATACTGGGGGGGGTGAGTAGAGCCAGCTACAATACAGCTCCTTGTTCTCTTATCCTCCCCAATGCACTGCAGGATTAAGAGGAAAAGCACATGTTTATTATACCATTCGGCATTCCTTCTATAGGATTGTTAAATTAAGTTTACGGTACAGATATTTTTGGGAAAAACAGTCTGCCTAGTTACTTGACCAGATAAAAAATGAGACGGAGAGGTAATAAAGTCTATCAGCACGAGGGCCTCGGATTTATTGAGTAAAGTAGCAAAGGTAATACTGATTCGTAAAGCGTGAGAGATCGAATATTCTACGTCCCCTAACAGCGCTGAGGTCGTCTGGAGCTTCGCCTCCGTGGAAGTTCTGCTTCAGAAGAGCACCCGTGATTTGGTGCCTGAGAAACTTATAGTATCTTTCCTAGCCAGGTGTGTTTGTTAGACTTTGTGTGGGTTATCGAGGGTTCTCTTGTCCCTGAGCCTCCGGGTTGTGTTGTCTTTCTGTGTGATATGTGTGTCCTCGCCATCTAGCTGAGGCAGAGTGTTCTCCGCAGACTGATAGGGAGGGGGCTCGAGAGTCATCTTGACCCTCTTGAATGTGTGGTGTGTTGTGTTTATTAGATTTGGGCCCAGAGTTGACTATATTCATAATGTAATGTCCGTTTAGGTTATTTTTGCCCATCAATATACAAAGGTAAGTCTTCAGTATGGGTGGACATTAACTAGTTTTCCTTCATGTTTATGAAGAAAAACAATAACATACGTGCAACTGTTCTCTCAACTGTCATGCTTGCTATGTGTCTCTGTGGTCTAAACTAGTAATAGCCTTTCTGTTCTGCAAAGTAAAAGAATAACTCTCTAAGGACCACGAGGTTGTACAATAGAATAGGTGTAATGATGAGCTGGATATCAGGCCAAACTGATACTGAGACTCTTACTGATCATTATCCACACAACTGCACCTGAATTCCACTACTAAATACATCAGACTGTCCTACTGTGGCCATAAGAATCTGTGTTGTACCACTTTCAGAGTGACATTAACGGGTTTTAAGTTAATAATCTAAGCATGTGACTGACTGTTGTATCTGCATAAGCTTTCCAAAGAACCAGACACAAATACCTCCATGTAATCCTGCCAAACGCCCAGGGGTGAATTTATTCTGATGCTGTCTGATTTGAAAGCACTGTTGATTGCTCTCAGTCCTCACTGGGCTCTGTAGAAGTGTGTTATTAAGTGTTATTAAGTGTGTTAAGTGTGTTATTAAGTGTGTTATTGCTGTACTATAGTAGAACTCATACACTACGGAGTTACCTCTCACTCTGTTCGTGTGTAGTTGTGATGTTTTACTGTTCAATCAGAAGCGATCAGACGTACTGCATTAATCCCAGACTGGCAACCAGGGACAATTAACCACTAATAACTGTTCAGAGTAGACACCTTATCAAACGTGACTTAGAGGGACTCCAGGTCATAAGAGGAGCAGGTAGGGGTCAGGGGTCACCCGGCCCTGGGGGGTCTCTGTTAAGGGGTTGTTAAGGGCCAGTTGAGGTCTTTTGAGTGGGTCGCAGTAGAGCAGATGCCAAAATCTAATCTTTAGAAAGAAGCTCATGAATTAACTGATGTTTCAACGTTAATTCATGTTTCAATGACCTACTCTTTCTCTGTATTTAAGCGCAATTGTTGGAGCTTTTTGTTCACTCCATGTTTTTAACATTACATGAAGGCAGGGCTCATTACTGCAATACTGGTGAATACTACTAGACTTAATGACTCATGACACGTGTGGAGTGAGGCCAGACCAGCTGAGAACGGCCCTAGGACGTCTACTGGTTAGACTGTGGACACTGGGGTTCAAACCCACAACCTTTATAGTTTTACCTTTAGTGTTTATCAGACCGTTGGTCTAAAACATTAAGGCTGGCTGGACCGCAAAAATACCTAAATCGATGATTGATTATTAATCCACACTTTATGTTTGTCGATATGTGCGTAGAATATTATTTCATGTGTCCTAGTGGTTTGGTTCCTCCCCAGTACCATGTGGCTGGAGGTGCTGGTTACCGTGGTGACGGGGGCGCTGGTGTACTGGGTGTACCTGAGGACCAGGAGGAAGGTGCTGAAGACGCAGGACGGGTGGTGGGGTGCGGGGGCGCCCCCGGAGGGCGGAGACGACGTCAGCATCCGACCCTTCACCGTCAGCCACAGCCAGGAGGAGATGGAGGTGGGACCTGGTCTTAACCCTGGTGCTTTATGAGGACGTGGTCTTAACCCTGGTGCTTTATGAGGACGTGGTCTTAACCCTGGTGCTTTATGAGGACGTGGTCTTAACCCTGGTGCTTTATGAGGACGTGGTCTTAAC
>NW_028179440.1:10000-12785 GCF_964030765.1 Micromesistius poutassou | reverse complement strand
CACCACCCTACAGACACCACCCTACAGACACCACCTCTGCACCACCCTATATACACCACCCACCACCTCTACACCACCCTACAGACACCACCTCTGCACCACCCTATATACACCACCCACCACCTCTACACTACCCTACACCACCTCTACACCACCCTATATACACCACCCACCACCTCTACACCACCTCTACACCACCTCTACACCACCCTACAGACACCACCCTACAGACACCACCTCTGCACCACCCTATATACACCACCCACCACCTCTACACCACCCTACAGACACCACCTCTGCACCACCCTATATACACCACCCACCACCTCTACACCACCTCTACACCACCCTACAGACACCACCTCTGCACCACCCTATATACACCACCCACCACCTCTACACCACCTCTACACCACCCTACAGACACCACCTCTACACCACCCTATATACACCACCCACCACCTCTACACCACCTCTGCACCACCCTATATACACCACCCACCACCTCTACACCACCTCTACACCACCCTACAGACACCACCTCTACACCACCCTACAGACACCACCCACCACCTCTACACCACCCTATATACACCACCCACCACCTCTACACCACCTCTACACCACCTCTACACCACCCTACAGACACCACCCTACAGACACCTCAACACCACCCTACAGACACCACCTCTACACCACCCTATATACACCACCCTATATACACCACCCTACAGACACCTCAACACCACCCTACAGACACCACCTCTACACCACCTCTACACCACCCTACAGACACCACCTCTACACCACCCTACAGACACCACCTCTAGCTGACATCACCTCTGCACCACCCTATATACACCACCCACCACCTCTACAGACACCACCCTACACCACCTCTACACCACCTCTACACCACCCTACAGACACCACCACCACCTCTACACCACCCTACAGACACCACCTCTGGCTGACACCACCTCTAGCTGACACCACCTCTGGCTGACCCCACCCTACAGACACCACCCTACAGACACCACCCTACAGACACCGCCTCTGGCTGACACCGCCTCTGGCTGACCCCACCCTCCCTACAGGTGCGGGAGGTGGTGTGGTTCTACAGGCCCCACCGGGCCGGGCCCCAGGCCACCAGGGCCCTGACTGATCTCCATGGTAACCGTCTCCTGGACCCCGACGCGGTGCCCCCCCGCGGGGCGGACCTCCAGCTGCGCTGCTCCCTCCGCCTGTTCAGCCTGCTGCTGCACCGCGCCGCGGCGCAGGACTCCGGCCTCTACCTCTGCGGCTCCGCCCGGCAGGACTTCTTCTACGGCTACGACCTGGACATCCAGGAGGCAGGCGCGCTCGCCCTGTCGCCACGGTAACCCTCCAGCACTCCTACGGGCGTCCCCCCCCCTCCATGTGACTCAATAAGACAGTGTCATGTCACTATAGTGAGTGTCATGTCACTGTAGTGAGTGTCATGTCACTGTTGTTAGTGTCATGTCACTGTAGTGAGTGTCATGTCACTATAGTGAGTGTCATGTCACTGTTGTTAGTGTCATGTCACTATAGTGAGTGTCATGTTACTGTTGTTAGTGTCATGTCACTATAGTGAGTGTCATGTCACTATAGTGAGTGTCATGTCACTGTTGTTAGTGTCATGTCACTGTTGTTAGTGTCATGTCACTATAGTGAGTGTCATGTCACTATAGTGAGTGTCATGTCACTATAGTGAGTGTCATGTCACTGTAGTGAGTGTCATGTCACTATAGTGAGTGTCATGTCACTATAGTGAGTGTCATGTCACTGTTGTTAGTGTCATGTCACTATAGTGAGTGTCATGTTACTGTTGTTAGTGTCATGTTACTGTTGTTAGTGTAACATCACTATAGTTAGTGTAATGTTACTATTGTTAGTGTCATGTCACTGTTGTTAGTGTCATGTCACTGTTGTTAGTGTAACATCACTATAGTTAGTGTAATGTTACTATTGTTAGTGTCATGTCACTGTTGTTAGTGTAACATCACTATAGTTAGTGTCATGTTACTATAGTGAGTGTCATGTTACTGTTGTTAGTGTAACATCACTATAGTTAGTGTCATGTTACTATAGTTAGTGTCATGTTACTGTTGTTAGTGTCATGTTACTATAGTAAGTGTCATGTCACTATAGTGAGTGTCATGTCACTGTAGTGAGTGTCATGTCACTGTTGTTAGTGTCATGTCACTATAGTGAGTGTCATGTCACTGTAGTGAGTGTCATGTCACTGTAGTGAGTGTCATGTCACTGTTGTTAGTGTCATGTCACTATAGTGAGTGTCATGTCACTATAGTGAGTGTAACGTCACTATAGTGAGTGTCATGTCACTATAGTGAGTGTCATGTCACTATAGTGAGTGTTGTCACTATAGTGAGTGTAACATTACTATAGTTAGTGTAACGTCACTATAGTTAGTGTTGTCACTATAATTAGTGTAACGTCACTATAGTTAGTGTTGTCACTATAGTTAGTGTTGTCACTATAGTGTAACGTTTCCGTGGGCTAGGTGGCTGTGTGTGTGTGTTGAGTGTGTGGTGATGCTCTCTGCAGCCTCTCCTCAGTCCGTCAGACTCAGCCTCCTCTAGAGGCCGGCTGCTCTGCTGAGCAGGCAGAGGAGGTCATCAGGACTGGAACACAAGGCAGAAAAGGGCATTAAGAAATGAACTATGTGGATAATAATACACTTTAGCTCCTAGCTCTGCTGTTAAAATAGCCGCTCTGAGCTGGATGAGATGGCTGGTCATCT
>NW_028179440.1:0-2500 GCF_964030765.1 Micromesistius poutassou | reverse complement strand
GTACCTGAGGTACCTGACTAGTGTACCTGAGGCACCTGCTAGTGTACCTGAGGTACCTGACTAGTGTACCTGAGGTACCTGGCTAGTGTACCTGAGGTACCTGCTAGTGTACCTGAGGTACCTGGCTAGTGTACCTGAGGTACCTGCTAGTGTACCTGAGGTACCTGCTAGTGTACCTGAGGTACCTGCTAGTGTACCTGAGGTACCTGACTAGTGTACCTGAGGTACCTGCTAGTGTACCTGAGGTACCTGACTAGTGTACCTGAGGTACCTGCTAGTGTACCTGAGGTACCTGAGGTACCTGACTAGTGGTGAAGAAAGGACCAAGGCTTCACCTCCTGAGGTGCTTGGAGAGGGAACGTCTCCCACAGCAGCTGGTGAGCTTCTACAGGTCAACCATCAACCACCTCACACACTGCATCACAGGATGGTCCTCTGGCCTTCAGGTCCACTCACTGATAGGACTTAACTTGGACTTTTGAAAACATTCTATTTTTATTTTTTATATTGTTGATACTGTTGTTTTTATATTATATGATATATTGATATTTTATATTTATATAAACCGTGCAGCTGGAGGATTGCTCCAACAACATTTTGTTGTCTGTACAATGACAATAAAGATGACATACTTAAGATGACTTAGCCCAGAACGTAGCCCGGCCACTAGCCAGTGGCTGTGCATCTGTTCTGCTATCGGCTAGTAAGGGCTTTCTGGATAAGTCCACGGGGTCATCTGCGCTGAGTGTTTACATGCAACAACACAAAGTGTATACTGTTTGGCCACACTGTTTGAGTTAAACGAGCACGGTGGTGTCTCGTAGGGAACCAACTTGTGTTACCGAGGTCTTGGGATGGTTTTCTGAACGTGTTTAGAAGCCCCTAAAGCAGATAAAGAGCTTGCCCCCATAGGTTAGTGTTAGAGCTATTCCGTAGCGCCGGCAAACAGTGCAGATCTCTGGCTCCGGTCCAATCAGTTTTCGTCTGTTTTTTAGCTTCCCTCAACATGGGGTGACCCTCAGGAAAACAATACTGGGGTTAAGAATCGCCTTTAAGATACAGGTGGGCTGAACTGAGGGGAATTCAACTGAACTGTAATTGATTTATTTTGCTTTTTCTCTTTCTGTCTGATTCTGTCCATCATTCAAAATGGAATTAGAGTGAACGTCACCTTTGTAAAATTTTCAGCAATGTTCATACCGAAACCTTTACCTGGTTATAAAATATACACACAAATAACTTCCGTACAACCTCGTGAAATATTTTAGTCAGAATTAGATTTCTTTATTTGTGTATTAATTTCATATGCAGAGAAAATATACAATTCAAGATTCAAGCTTCATCAAGATGCTAAAAAATGACAAGAGGAGGTTGGGGAGCGCTGGGCTGAGTCAGGTGGTGTGTCACATGACCCCCTGACACGGGGCTGCGTTCCAAACCTTCCCCTCCTCCCCTCCTCCCCCTCCTCCACCTCCCCCCCTCCCCCTCCCCTCCTCCACCTCCCCTCCTCCACCTCCCCTCCTCCCTGTTCTATTGACCTAGCGCTCAATAGAACCTAGCGTTCAATAGAACCTAGCGCTCAATAGAACCTAGCGCTCAATAGAACCTAGCGCTCAAGGTTCTAGTGTGGATCCGTCTGGGGGAGGGGCTGGGGTCTGGAACGCAGCCCGTCCAATAGGAACAGCGGTGGACATATCGGCCCCTCTGAGTCAAATCAAACGTGGGTCATAAGAGAAAGGATGGTTCAGCGGAAGCAGTTTAGTAGTCGACTAATTCACCTTCTGCTCGTTATAGCACAGAACTAGAGAACATCACGTTGGGATGGGTGGAGCGACACCACCTGAAGCAGCGTTTACTACATCAAGACCTCCACGTCACGGACAGGAAGTGGGGTGTGGGCGCGGTGCACAACCTATCCCTACAAAACAAGCGACGCGGGAAGGATCCGCCCCGAGTGGATCAGGGTGGAGCTCTGTCCCGACACCGCCTCCATCAGATGTTCATCAGGAGAGGAGGAATAACAAATACGTTGACAACATCCGTTTTTTTTTTTTTTGTTTTTTTTTGCTGGATTTGGCTTTTCGATAAGTTCTGACATTCAAGTGGTCTGTAGAATGTAAACATCTCCCTGCCGGTAGCTCTCCACACCTAGCGGCTCCCGGAAGCTAACGCGCTACCAAGATGGCCGCCGGGCGGGGTGGCGCTAAGGGCGGGAAAACACACACGGCGGAGAGAGAAATGAACTTTATACACCAACGGTCAAACCAGGAGGACGCGATACGCTTTTATACTGACACAGAACTGTACTGTTTAAAGAGAAGGTATGTACAGCGGGAACGGGCGTCCGGTCGTACTTCAGAATCACTTGTCACGTCCATGTGATGGAGACGTGAGCCTCTGTCCATGGCCACGCCTTCTCTGTGTACGTTGTGCTACAAAAACACCAAACCGTCGTACAAAATAACACGTTCTTTTACACGTCAAACAGAGCAAGCAGAGA
>NW_028179441.1:15000-17500 GCF_964030765.1 Micromesistius poutassou | reverse complement strand
TCCTTTTTACGAAATAACAGATGTGCTTAATCCTCCAGTAACCATTGACTGATTAATCACAAAAGGGGAAGTATGATCTAAGAAAAGGATCGCCAAGTTGACTACGCCTGCAAACGCTCCACCAGAACCAGCCTGTCAGCCTACCTGTCTGTACTGTACGTCTGTATTCCCCCTGTCAGCCTACCTGTCTGTACTGTACATCTGTGTTCCCCCTGTCAGCCTACCTGTCTGTACTGTACGTCTGTATTCCCCCTGTCAGCCTACCTGTCTGTACTGTACGTCTGTGTTCCCCCTGTCAGCCTACCTGTCTGTACTGTACGTCTGTGTTCCCCCTGTCAGCCTACCTGTCTGTACTGTACGTCTGTATTCCCCCTGTCAGTCTGTGTTCCCCCTGTCAGCCTACCTGTCTGTACTGTATGTCTGTGTTCCCCCCGTCAGCCTACCTGTCTGTACTGTACGTCTGTATTCACCCTGTCTGTACTGTACGTCTGTATTCACCCTGTCAGCCTACCTGTCTGTACTGTACGTCTGTATTCACCCTGTCCACCGCCTTCACCGGTTCATAAAGCTTGTGCTCACAGATTGACGTTAAAAGCCAAACGTCACTAGCAGTGATGCAGGTTCACGTTGGTTTCACTGATACAGACCCAAAGAAATAAATAGATGAATCGCCCTTGAATTGAATTGCCCTTGGCTACATTTTAAATAATCCTTTCAAAGCTCAATATAAGTAAGATGTAATAGGCTGATGACATTCTCCAATGAGACGGCAGACAGATTTTGTTTATGATCAATACAGTCGATCCTAAGATCCCCTGCAGCGCGTAGATATTGGACTTACAGTCGTTGAAAGGAATACGAAGTTATTAGAGTTATGGACTGCATGAAGATAGTGAGTGTGTGTGTGTGTGTGTGTGTGTGTGTGTGTGTGTGTGTGTGTGTGTGTGTGTGTGTGTGTGTGCATGTGTTTGGGTCTGTGTGTGTGTGTGTGGGTCTGTGTGTGTGTGTGTGTGTGTGTGTGTGTGTGTGTGTGTGTGTGTGTGTGTGTGTGTGTGTGCGTGTTTGGGTGTGCGCGTATGTGTGTGTGTGTGTGTGCATGTGTTTGGGTCTGTGTGTGTGTGTGTGTGTGTGTGTGTGGCAGCCCATCGCGCAGCGCTTGTCCTGGGATGTCGCTTGTCTTGAGCGAATGTCATCACCTCGGAGGTCGCGAGCGCAACCGGGTGGGGGGGTGGGGGGGGCGCGGGGCTGTCAAAAGAACCATGGAAAAAAAAAAGTACCGCGCGCGATGCCTGCCGCGTGGCTTTGTTGTCTTTTAGCAAACCGGCAACATCAAAGGTGACGTTAAAACCAATAATAACGATGATACCCCAGCGCGCGTGCGATGATGATGATGATGATGATGCCCCCCTCTTCATCAAACAAGCGCGCGCGATGCCCCCCTGTTCATCAACAAGCGGCGCGTGGGGCTCTTTTAACGTGTTGATGAAGAAGCGACGTTGCTGTGGACCACTGGCTTCACGTGCTGCCACTGCGACGGCATGTTACAGTAACATGTACAGTACATGTTAGTACAACAACAGTCATCTTGCTGCCTGCGAGCATATAAAAGTCTCCCCCCGAGGACTCACACGAGACCGCGGCGGAATCTCTCTCGGATAAACACACACACACACACACACACGGAGACGGAGAAAGAAAAATAAACTTACCGAGTGACAGGAACGGTTTGGTCTCCATGTCGGGTTAGCTCATGCCCGCTGGAACCGCCGCTGCTGGGACTTTTTTCGGGGGGGGGGTGGGGGGGTGGGGGGGGGTGGTGCTGCTCAGACCGGGACTCTGGTGCGTGGCTCTGGGGTGCTGCTGCTGCTGGTGCTGGTGCTGGTACTGGTTTTCAAGAGGGCTAATACTCGCGCGACGAAAACACAGCAAAAGTGACAGTCTAACCCCAAGAGCGATATGCGATGGACTAAAAAAAAAAAAAAAATGCACGTATTGTTTTTTTTTCCTCCCCTCCTTCTTTTTCGCTTCTCTCGGTAGCGCTTACACTCACACACACAGACACACAACACACACGCACACTCCTTCTCTCTCGCTCTCGCTTGTCTCTCTCTCTCTCTCTCGCTCGGCGCTGTACAGAAACTCCCAACTACTGGATCTGCACTGCGAAGGGCCGCGCGCAGGGGGTACTCCCATACCCGCGCGCGCTCTTGCAACGACGCGGGTTTGAAAAAGGGAGGGGGGGGGGGGGGGGTTTACTTGGAGGAGCGATTTTTTTTTTTTTTTGCTGCTAACGTGACATTGAAAAATGGGACACGGAGTGCAATTAAAACGCACTTCTTCACGTTGCGTGAGTCTAGAAACGTGAAGAATCGCAATTCTGCTGGGCTCGAAAATGAAACACGATATAATCAGAGATGGAAAAACGGTTGTGTTTTTGTATGAATATCACATTCATCAAGGACTACATTTCCCTAAGGATAAGTCCACATATTATTTTTTA
>NW_028179441.1:0-10000 GCF_964030765.1 Micromesistius poutassou | reverse complement strand
TGAAGGTGTTGTCAGGTATTAGGAGTATGATTCTATTCTTTCTTTTGGGTTATTAGTGTCACGCGATGGAGGGAGGGTAATCTGCCAGGGGCCGGGCGTCGGAAGGTGAGTTGTCATTTCTGACGGCCATTTCTGACGGATTACGGTCGGATTACTTTTGCAATCGGCGTTTTTTTTTACTTTGCAACGTCATCGGATTACGGTAGAATGTTAAGCGTCTAAAATCTATGAAGAGTTATGTCATTAGACGACAAACAAAAACAGCGAGAGACAGAGACACAGAGCGAGAGAGAGAGAGTTGAAGAAAGTGAAAGGGACAAGGATAAAGAGAGAGAGAGAGAGAGAGAGAGAGAGAGAGAGAGAGAGAGAGAATTAAAGAAAGTGAAAGATAATGAAAGAGCGAGGGACAGGGATAAAGAGAGTGAGAGAGAGAGAGATGCAGAGAGAGAGAGATGCACAGTGTGAGAGAGAGAGATGCAGGGGGAGAGAGAGAGAGAGAGCGAGAGAGATAGAGTTAAAGAAAGTGAAAGATAAAGAAAAAGGTGCGAATGACAGGGATAACGAGAGAAAGAGAGAGAGAGAGAGGGAGAGAGATGCAGGGGGAGAGAGAGAGATGCACAGTGGTAGAGAGACATAGAGCTAGAGGCACCCGTCTCCACACACGAGGACATCAGAGCGCACGCTAAACAGCTGTGCGGCGTCCAGCAGTGGGAGACGGGTCCCGCTGTGAGGACCAGAGCTGAGACAACATCCCCCCCCCCCCCCAGGCCAGGGGACTCGTGCACACACACCCGGAGCACAGCGCACGTGCACGGCCCCCCCCCCCGAGGACCAGGGGGCGCGCACGTGGGTCCACCGACGAAGACCCGCGCAGACATAAACAGAGAGGGACTCGTCGTGAGTATTATGGTCTGGCCGCGTGTCGCTGGGATGCAGCATGATACTTGACATCCACTCTCGCACGCACGCACGCACGCACGCACGCACGCACGCACGCGTCACACACGTTTCATGCTTCACACATGCTTTTTACTCTATGCCTTTGAGTCTAACACTGTTGTAATACAACACAGCATAATACACACACACACACACACACAAACACACACTTTCTTTGTGTTACACAACACAGTGCAATACAGACACAAACGCACACATTTCTGCGTCTCATGATACCACCTCTGGCTGTTTCGCATGTGCTCATTGTTTTGTCCGATTGCACACATTTTTATACACTTCGACACTGTACAACACAAAACACACACACGCACGCACGCACGCACGCACGCACACACACACACACACACACACACACGGCCGTTATGTGATACTTGGTGGTGGAGGAAGTGGACTTGACGAGGCGGGAAAGAGACAGTCACGGTGAGGCGTGTTCACAGAGGAACTAGGAGCAGGGCCGGGCCGCGCAGCCGCCTCTCAGTGTGTATGTGCTCCGTCTGTCTCTGTCGCTCGCTCAACTCAACTCAACCCGATTCAATTCAAAAGAGCTTCATTGGCGGGGGAAGATTCATCTCCCACGTTTCCAAAGTGGTTTAAAATTACAAGTACAAGCACCGTGTGGAAAAAAAAAAAAAGGATCTAAAGTATGCATGAAAATAAATATGCTATTGTGCTCAGTCGCAATCTCTCTCTATCTTTGTGTCTCTCACACGCCCTCTCCCTCTTTCTTTATCTCTCACTCGCTCTCTCTACATTTATCTCTGTTGCTCGGTCACTCTGTGTCTTTATCGCTTTTCCTGTGAACCTCTCTCTCTCTCTCTCTCTCTCTCTCTCATCTCTCTCTCTCTCTCTCTCTCTCTCTCTCTCTCTCTCTCTCTCTCTCTCTCTCTCTCTCTCTCTCTCTCTGGTTGTCATGACTTCATAAACAGACATTCAGGAGGCCATACTTCTGAACTAAACACATGGCCAACTTTGTGTGTGTGTGTGTGTGTGTGTGTGCGTGTCTGAGCCACACTCCGGCCTCTGATTAACTGCCTTTCTCACACTCTCCCTGTCTCCGTCCCTCCACCCCCTCCACCTCTACCCCCCCTCCCTCTCCTCCCCCCCTCCCCTCCCAGATCCACGGCCATGTCGAACCATAAATCCTCACACTTCCTCTCAGTCTCTCCCACTTCAAGGGAGAAGCTTGGACACTCGCAAACACGATTAACCCTCGTCTCCCCCCCCCATCCCAGACGAGGGGTTCTGCCGCTGGGGGGGGCAGAGAGAGAGGCAGGCGGGCCGTCCCTGACACCTCTCCCCAGCAACAGGCCACAGAGGAAGGCAGTGTGACCAAGCTGTTCGCAGAGGCCGTTCGCTTCCTGCACAGGAAATGACTAATAAAATGGTCAGCCAGGGATCTGGTGCAGAACCTGAACTCCATGAAGGCAAACACAGAGCTGTACGGAGAGAGGGCGCACACGAAGGGACTAGGGTGGATGTAAAGTGGACCGTTTAGTCATTTAGTGCGCACTCGTGCAACAGAAACGGGTTATCATTTGCATTACAGAAGAGTACAGTGCACACGCTCTCTAGCTCTCACTGTAACTATCTTCGAACATGTCACACCAGTGCGGCAGTAGTACATACCACGTATCCAATGGCAATTCTCCCGCAATATTGGATTTTTTGAAAGCAATCTTTTCTTTTTTTCCTGTCAATAAATAAAACTGTCAGAACATTCAAACCGATTTTCTAAGATACAGACTGGAGTCGATACAAGAAGAAGATTCCCAGAATGCCGCTCTGCAGGCCCAGCTAGGATGGCTTTGTTAGGCCCAATGGCTGACGGAGACTGTACAGATACAGACGTGTTGTTATTGAGCTCTGAGTGTGGATCTATAAAGCATCAGATGAAAGAGGGAGGGAAGGAGGGAGGGAGGGAGGGAGGGGGAGAGTGGGGGTAGAGGAACAATGGGAGAGAGGGGGGAGAGAGAGAGATAGAGGGAGGAAAACAGAAAGAGGGAGAGAGGGATGTAGCTGACAATAACGCAAGCCTTCATCTCAGGCGTGTCATCTGCCTGTACTACCCAGAGGCAGCATTTGTCCTCCATGCACACACACGCACGCACGCACACACGCACGCACGCACGTACGCACACGCACACACACACACGTATTGATTCCCAGGCATACTCTCCACACATCAACACACCCACATGCCATCCGTCAAAATGAAATGTTTTAATGAAATATTTGTGTTCAAATGCTTGCGGTAACAAGGTTGCTGCTAGAGTGCAGTTTCGGCTGGTTATTGGTTAAGCTTGTAGATATCATAAAATACTGTATACTCTGTATGATACATGATACATAATACTTTGTTTGTTGTTTAATGGTGCCACGGGACAGTCCTACTCAACGCTAGAATATACTTCTGAGACACGAGCGTCCAGAAATATAATATATTTAGCTGTCCACCATATTTGGCTGCACAACATTCGCCTGAATCGCAACTCTTGAGAAATTAAAAAGAAATTAGTCAGGTTGTGTGAAACTTTGCTTTTCGACGCCCGTTTGATGAAACACAATGACAGTAATTAAGTAAAGGAAGTATGTTTTTTTTCTCGATAGCCTGAAGGCGAAACAATAGCACCCCAGAATAGACAGGAGAAAGGTGAGCGCACGGAGCAGGGCTTATTGTTGGCTATTCCTGGTCTGTTGACTCTGTGTGGACCAGACCTGAGCTAATGACAATCCCACATGTGTGGAAATCCGTCAACACATTTTGGTTTGGTTTTTTCTTCTATTTGCTCTTTAAATGTTAGACGTTTTTTGGGCAGCTGCTACCTTTCGCAGAGTTCTCCGTAGCACCTTCAGTCATAAACCTTTCAAAACCTTTTTCGTTGTTTTCTTTGCGTTCCCCTGGTTCCACCTGCCTCCTGAACACGTCCACGTTCCTCACAACCCTGTTGACGGAACGCTGCCGGTGTCCTAACACCGTCTCTACGGTGACCTATAGCCAATCAGGTCTCATCACCAGGTTCATCACCACACCTGTTCTAAACCACGCCCCCCTCAAACCCCCCTGCTGGTACTGAACCCTGGGGGGTCATAACACCAGGGTTCAGACAGTGTTAAACCCAGTGTTGTGCAAGTTCACACTTTTCATGAACTAGTTCAAAGTTCAGTTCACAGTCACATGTTCAAAGTGAACTGTTCGCGTTCATAGTTCACCATTTCAATTTAAGAACTAGTTCAAAGTTCAGTTCATTTTTTTTTTTTAAGTGAGAAATGAAAATGAACAACACGGTCCAGCGATGTTGACTGCTTCTATTGAAGCGTCTATTGAAGTAGTCCACGTTCAAGGTGAACGAAACGTCGTGATTGCGGGGAGAAAACTGCACCGACATTCCAACGACATATTTTTCAGCACCGCTGGCCACCTCCAAGGTCTCGCAGCTTGTAACCTGTGAGCAATGCCACCGTTTGTGTGTGATAAGTCAGAAGAGCAAGGCATTAAGTAAAAAAAACAACGAGTAATCATCGAAGTACGACGACTTCCTGAGTCGTTCATTTCAGTGAACGTCCACACGAGTCATTAAGGAGCAGTCAGGGTTAGGGGGGCGTCTCGCTCTAGGATGCCTTACACGTACGGGCTGTGGACATCGGGGATCAAACCCGGTACCTTTGGGCTGAGAGTGCACCCTCAGCCATCACACTAGCCGTACCCCCCCCCCCCCCCCCACCCCTCCAGGTTAGATATGCATAAAGAAAGCAAAGCATTTTTCCTATCAGAGGCGGGGGGGGAAAAATAGACTGACATGTCAGTTTATGCAAATCTCATTTGGCATGCATCTTACGCGCTGGCTGAGCTGGCTTGGCGGGGAAACAGCTGAGCTGGCTGGGGTGAGTGACAGCTCTGGGGCTTAAGCCCGGTGCGTTCCTCTGTAATGATAATGTGATGGAGCACACTGTGCAGGGCACGCACACGCCGAGCGCACGGCCAGGGAGAAGATGGCTTTCGAGCGATACTTTAAAGTGTTAAAACCTGTCATGGGTTGCACCTACACCCCCTCTCTCCCTCTCTCTCCCTCTCTCTCTCTCCTCCTCTCTCTCTCTCTCTCTCTCCCCCCTCTCTCCCCCCCTCTCTCCGTCTCTCTCTCTCTTTCTCTCTCCCTCTCTTTCTCTCCCCCCCTCTCTCTCCGTCTCTCTCCCCCCCTCTCTCTCTCTCTCTCCCTCCCCCTCCCCCTCTCCCTCTCTCTCTCTCTCTCTCTCTCGTACACCTTGCAGAATGAGCCAACGTGAATGTTTGGAATGTGAGTGAGGAAGGTGTCAGGTGACTGCGGTCCTCAAGGTGACATCAGGGGCTGGTGGAGGTGTGGGTGGATGTGTGGGTATGGGTGGAGGTGTGGGTGGTGGTGGAGGTGTGGGTGTGGGTGGAGGTGGGGGTGGAGGTGTGGGTGGCGGTGTGGAGGTGTGGGTGGTGGTGTAGGTGTGGGTGGAGGTGTGGGTGGCGGTGTGGGTGGGTCCCCTCATGGGGGTTAGGCTGCCTATTCCAGGGGTCCTACATCAGGGCACTCAAAGTTAGGGTTGTGGATATTCACGGGGTTCAAACCAAGAACCTTCCGGACGGCATTCTAGAACCTGTATAGATTCTCCTGCCCCCGACCGATCTGAGATCAGATTAGGTCTCTTTGTTCATCTTAACCACATTTAAACGAGTCATGAATCACTCAGATACTGACTCTGACAGCTGTCAGTTTAGTTTCAACCCTTCAACCCCCCACTGTGTTCCATTGTACCCTGGAAATCCAGAGTTCTCGGGGAGCACAATTTGAATTTGTCACTCTGGGAACGACCAATATACTCACTCCCCGATCCCCCTGGCCCAGAACATTAACCAATCACATGGGTGTATCTGATCTGGATCGTATCTGGATACGTCACCCCTGGATACGTAACCCCACCCCAGATGTGGCTCTGGATCTCCAGGCTAGTTTCAATGTTGAATTCCTCAGTCAACCTTAAGAACGAATGCTGACTTACCGTCGCCAGCGCTGCTCGTCAAACAAACCGGGGCGTCCCAGCATCACGTCCTCCTGCAGGTTGAGCCACGACTCAGACAGGAAGCAGAGGTCTCGTCTCCCAGCTGAGCGACGGCCCCGTAGTGTCACGCTCGTACGTCACACGCCCGCTCAGACCACAGGAGACGGCAACACCCTGCGTGGGGATCTCCTCTAGTCCCGCCCCCTCCTGCTCCTGCGGCGGCTGATCAACGTGTCGCCGCGGGGGGGGGGGGGGGGGGCCCTCCTCCTTCTCCTTCTCCACCTCCTACCTCTCCTCCTGCTCCACCACCTCCTTCTCCACCTCCACCTTTTAACTCCACCTCTATCTCCTCTTCGGCCATCGTTTCCCCTTCCTCCACGTCCAGAAACACCTCCTCTTCCTCCTCCCTGCTCCTCCTCCTCCACCAACACCTCCTCTTCCTCCTCCCTGCTCCTCCTCCTCCACCAACACCTCCTCTTCCTCCTCCCTGCTCCTCCTCCTCCACCAACACCTCCTCTTCCTCCTCCCTGCTCCTCCTGCTCCACCAACACCTCCTCCTGCTCCACCAACACCTCCTCCTCCTCCACCAACACCTCTTCCTCCTCCTCCTCCAACACCTCCTCCTGCTCCACCAACACCTCCTCCTCCTGCTCCACCAACACCTCCTCCTCCTCCTCCTTCAGTAGTCACCGGTCGGCTGACAGGGTCACTGCCGGGTCGACTCCCAAGTAGAGACCAGACACACACACACACACACACACACACACACACACACACACACACACACACACACACACACACACACACACACACACACACACACACACACACACACACACACACCCTCTTCCAATCAGGGGCCTCTCCTCACAAACCCTGACCCCTGAGGTCAGACGTCTATCGCCGCGGACACTTGGCTCTCCACAGGGGGCTCTCCAGCCTCACCCTCCACCCTCCACCCTCCACCCTCCAGCCTCACCCTCCACCCTCCAGCCTCACCCTCCACCCTGCAGCCTCACCCTCCACCCTCCACCCTCCAGCCTCACCCTCCACCCTCCACCCTCTACCCTCCAGCCTCACCCTCCACCCTCCACCCTCCAGCCTCACCCTCCACCCTCCACTCTCCACTCTCCAGCCTCACCCTCCACCCTCTACCCTCCAGCCTCACCCTCCACCCTCCACCCTCCAGCCTCACCCTCCACCCTCCAGCCTCACCCTCACCCTCCCCCTCCCCAGGTCTCCTGGACAGTGACTAATGAAGTGTCCTCCGTGACGGGGATGGATGGCCCGCCCCGGGGCTGAGGGTGGCCCTCAGAGCACTGGGGCCAATACCACCACCTCCACCACCACACCACCCCTCCACCACCTCCCCAACCTCCACCACCCCTCCACCCCTCCACCACCTCCTCCACCAACACCACCCCTCCACCGACACCACCCCTCCACCACCACACCACCCCTCCACCACCTCCTCCACCGACACCAGCCCTTCAACACCACCTCCACCAACACCACCACCTCCTGCTCCTCCTCGGGCACCTCCACCAGCCCTCCAACACCTCCTCCACCAACACCACCCCTCGACCACCACCACGGGCCCCACCAGAATCACCTCCTGCTTCAACACTTCCTCTGGCACCATCACCGTCATCACCTCCACCACCGCGATCACCACCACCACCCCTTCTACAGACCACTACTACAGACCATCACCACCACCACCACCACCACCCCTTCTACAGACCACCACCACCACCACCCCTTCTACAGACCACCACCACCCCTTCTACAAACCACCACCACCACCACCACCCCTTCTACAAACCACCACCACCACCACCACCCCTTCTACAGACCACCACCCCTTCTACAGACCACTACTACAGACTGCCACCACCACCTTCTCCATCACCACCACCACCCCCGTCACAGTGTTCCTCACCGTAGGTCCGTGGGAGATACGGTTTATTAAAACTGAAGAGGAGCAACCTGTGGCTGTGGTTCTAAGGCTGGTTTTACAAAAGCAAATCTCCAGACCAATTCTGTTCCACCCCTGGCATTGTACCCAAGTGGGGCAGGAACATGATTCATTCATGATCTCCATGCATGAATTATGACGGTAGGTCACTCCCAGATGTACAAGATCAACAACAGC
Organism: Micromesistius poutassou; assembly: GCF_964030765.1. Taxonomy (NCBI): domain Eukaryota; kingdom Metazoa; phylum Chordata; class Actinopteri; order Gadiformes; family Gadidae; genus Micromesistius; species Micromesistius poutassou. Next base: position 1,863 of record NW_028179441.1, on the reverse strand, counting down.
CATCCACATGTCAGTTAGTCAAACAGCCACCGTTGTGCAAACGGTTTGTATAAAGATCAAATGTTTTTGTTATTTTGTTACTTTACCAAAGGATGGAATTTGTTCTGAAATATGCCCAAATATTTTCATTTGCATGCATTACAGCACTAGCCGGGTTCAATAAAGGAATGCAGCATGTCGCCTGAAACATTTTTATTCGTGAGAATGAAGTTATGGGTTCGTTCTGGTCCACAGCCTAACCTGTAGGCCTCCTGGATGCATGAGGCTTAACCCCTATAGCTGCTCCTTAGTGACATAGATCTGAATAGTTGATTTGGATAAAAGCATCTGCTAAGACGCTAAACTAAATAGTAAACGTATGCTCCTCTGTGGGAGATATCATCTTTTCCTTCTTGATTTCTGAACTTTCCAGTCACAGTGCCATCTTAATCTTCTTTTATTCAAACACTGTTTTCAGTCTCTTTTCACATGTGGCAATGGTTTCCAACCCCCTGACAAAAGATGTAAATATATTCTACTATCTTTTCTTTCAAACCTTATTCCTTTCAACCAATCAACATCAACCAATTCACAAACCCATTCTTTCTTGGTCAAGAATGACTTATCTTATCTTCACCCTTTGCCGAGAGCCGATAAACAGCAAGGCCATGGTCATAACGAAAATTTAGCACAGTTAGAAAATAGATTCTTAAACTGAGAAATAGTAGAAATCCTTTTGTTTGAAACAAAAAGTGTTTTTTTCTCATCACCTAAAATACGGTTAGAAAACAAATACTCAATCCGTCATGAACTTAACAAACTAGATCTTAGGATTCTTAACGAAAGGCGCTAAACATTCACAAGCCCAAACAAACGTGTTCAAAACTTCAAGCTCCCTCCACACCAAGGTAATGCAGATGTGGAACAAGGCCTCCTCTCGTCAGCGCTTAAAGCAACCACTCATAATTGAACCATCTGGAACAATACCACGCTGTAAATATTTCAACCAGTTTGTGTGCAACTGTTCTTATCTGTGTGAAAGCCTGTGGTGCGCATTCTCTTTCCCTCAGCGCCTCTCGCTCTCTTCTCTCTCTACCTCTTTATCCCTCTTCCTCCCCGTCTCTCGATACCTCTCTGCCTTCCCCACCTCTCTCCCCCCTCTCCCTCTTCATCTCCACCCCCTAACGTGATTTATCAAGGGTATAGGATTAAGCTCTTTAGCGATTTCTCCCCCTCTCCGTGTATTTAGCATCAGCCCGCTTTATTCTTTAATGTCCCCCATTTCTAAATATATCCACTTTCCTAAAGAGCCGGAGAAAGCTATGCGGCCACTTCCTGCTCCTCCTCCTCCTCCTCCCTCACCTCCTCCCTCACCTCCCCTCCCGTCCCGCCCTGAAGCGATTGCCGCTCCTCGCTGAGGATGAGAGGGAATATTCAATTTCCTAACAGATTATAGGGAAAGAAAGAAGGAAGAAGCGATTCCACGCTCGATGCCGTGCGCTCGCACTCAGGGAGTCTGTGGGTGTGTGTGCACGGCTACTACTGCTGCTGGTGGTGGTGGTGCTGGCGCTGGTGCACGGCAGTGGCTCGTGCGCTCTCCTGCCGAGCGCACGTGGGAGGGCCTTGAAGGCCTTGATGTGTCTGTTCTCCGGTCGTGGCTGTTGTTGTTGTTGTTGTTGTTGTTGCTAATGTAGCCGCGGCGGCGTTTCGTGTGCGTTTACAGCGAGGTGGCGAGCCGGCGCTGCAGCGTCTGCAGGGCAGCGGCGCGGTGCTTTGTTTGTCTGGGATCTTCGTGTCCTACCCTCGCTTGTGTTTGCTTGAATGATTTATTGTGAAACCCAGTGTTTGCCTGCCCTGGAGTTGTGTGTGTGTGTGTGTGTGTGT
>NW_028179442.1:0-10122 GCF_964030765.1 Micromesistius poutassou | reverse complement strand
AAACCCACCGCCTGCTGTCCACAGCATAATGACTCACATGTTCCTATAATTGGTGTCGGTTGGTGGCCTCCATATCGTTTCGAGCACGGATAGCTTTTACTTTTGCTTGCCAATCACATCGCCCCCATAAACTCGTCCTGCTAGGCCACAGGACCAGGACGGTCCATATGGAAAGCCAACGGGGACAGTTTTCATTTGTCTTGCTGTCCTCTCCTTCTGGTGTCCATAAATGCCGGTGATGCGGTGGTGATGTTCAGAGCAGTGTTTGGTTTACGACCGGCGTTGATTATGCCAAGACACACTCAATTCCTGCCATATCTTTTAAAAGTTCCTGTTTCAATTCTGTTTTTATTTTATTGCGAACGCTTCGGTTACGCTTCCTGGTAACCGAACATCACTGCTCGGTTACCAACTGGTTACGATCTCATGTTGATACTTACTAACCTGAACCTGAACCGAACAATAACAAGAGTATAGCAATCTGAGACCCTAATCTGATACTTATCTTATGAGAGGAAAAATTATCCAGTAACATATGGGTGTGGTCATATGGGTACAGTCATAATATATGGGCACTAATAGTGCTATTCGTATATACCATGTTAAAGGATAGTCTGGTTTAGTCCGTGTTTAACAACCGCATGGAGTCTATGGTTTTACCAATCATCAAAAGCCCCAACTCTTGCCTGGGGGATTCGTTATTAACAGCGATACGTTAACTTCAAACCGCTACGATTCTTTAGCTACAGGAAGGGGAGCAATGAATGACTCAAACATCAATTATTCAAAGTATTGACGTTGTGAGGCCTGGATTGGAATGATTGTTTTTTCTTTGATTATCGCGGGGAAGCGATGTCTGTTGAACCTGAACTTCAGTTATTTAGCCATTTGAGCTCAGACTGTAGACGGAATTGGGGATAAAACAACTTTGAACTGTGGCAAATATTAGCACCCTGCATCCATATGATATTGTTATTGTAGATATTACAGTTGATATAGATATGTAATGAAGGCGACCACCGGCCAGCAATAAATGTTTCATTGATTTTACTCAATTATATTCTCTCTCCCTTTCTATCTCTCTTTCTCTCTTTCTCTCTCTGTCTCTCTATCTCTCTCCTTCTCTCTCTGTCTCTCTGTCTCTCTGTCTCTCTGTCTCCCTCTCTCTCTGTCTCTCTGTCTCTCTCTGTCTCCCTATCTCTCTGTCTCTCTGTCTCTCCCTCGGCCTCTCTCTCTGTGGTGTATGGTGTGTGTAGGGGTGTGTGTGGGGGTGTGTGTGTAGGGGTATGTAGGGGTGTGTGGGGGGGTGGGTGGGTGTTGAGGGGTATGTAGGGGTGTGTGGGTGAGCCTAGAGATCTTTGGGGTGTGTGTGTGTAGGGGTGTGTGAGGTGTGTGTGTGTGTGTGTGTGTGTGTGTGTGTGTGAGGTGTGTGTGTGTGTGTGTGTGTGTGTGTGTGTGTGTGTGTATGAGGTGTGTGTGTATGAGGTGTGTGTGTGTGTAGGGGTGTGTGTGTGTGTGTGTGTAGGGGTGTGTGTGTGTGTGTGTGTGTGTGTGTAGGGGTGTGTGAGGTGTGTGTGTGTGTGTGTGTGTGTGTATGTGTGCGTGTGAGGCGTGTGTGTGTGTGTGTGTGTGTGTGTGTGTGTAGGGGTGTGTGTGTGTGTGTGTGTGTGTGTGCGTGTGAGTGTGTGTGTGTGTGTGTGTGTGTGTGTGTGTGTGTGTGTGTGTGTGTGTGTAGGGGTGTGTGTGTGTGGGTGTGTGTGTGTGTAGGGGTTCAGCCGGTACAACTTGCCCTGACGGCTCTTCCAGCGGGTGCTAGCGAAAGCTTCTGAACCAGGACGGCACATCTCCCCGCGGGGCAGCAGTGTGTGTGTGTGTGTGTGTGTGTGTGTGTGTGTGTGTTCAGAGTGCAGAACGCAAGGCGCTGGAACATGCCCCAGAGTAGTCCTGCGTACTACGAGGCCGTGGGCGTTCACGCTCACCGGCTAACAGCCGTGGAGTTGATCACAGCTCTGCTCCCTCACGGCTGCAGGCTAACAATGCGTTCCCCGCTGAGTTAAACAATCACACTCATACCACTATTTAAAACGGCTGACTTTCAGCCCTCTGCAATCGAGACCCAGCACTCCGGAGTAACTCGGTATCGTACCGTCTTGGTGCGTCTATTCGACGGCTGACCTTTGCGTTGGCGGTGGATCTGTAGAGCGGTTCAACGGTCCCGTACCAACGCCTCATGCTAACACTGAACCAACCTGAACACTGGCAGGCAGACGCGGTGGGGCTGGTGCAGCACAGGGGGGGGGGAGAGGGTAGAATCTGAACTGCTGGGAGGGCGTCACACTTCAGACAGTCCTGTTGCGTTATGTAGCCATTACAAATATTTAAAAGCCAGGGAAAGTACTAAAACTGTAAATCATACCTAGCGTTAGCTTTGAATTAGAGTTGTTCCGGAAACTATTTTTCTAGGGTTGTCTAATAAATATTCCTAAGGTTCCATTCCGTCTTCAAATTATATTATTATATCACCAATAAACAACTTTATGTTTCATTTTACAGACAGCAGGTTTCTAACAGCATAAGAAAGTAGCGAAACATGAATTCATTTCACTTCAACATTGTTGTCACAGAAGAATGTAATCAAATATAAGCAACACAAAATGGATTGGATGATGAGCTGTGCAAATGACATTATGGCGGGGGAGTGAGGTACGAGGGGGTGAGGTATGGGGGTGTGAGGTATGGGGGAGTGAGGTATGTGGGTGTCGGGTGCCTAGATTCACACTTGCCTCCCTTGAATTCTCAACGGTTTTGGGGTATCCTGAGAAATCTTAAAATAATTATATATTATTGTATTGTATATTGTAAAAGGGACAAATATGAATAGGCTGCACAACAAATGTATCTTAAAAATATCCTCTTAAATAAAAGTTTAAAAAGTATATATCCTCTTATAATGCCATTGGATACAGGGTTGTTTCTGCCTCCATCCATGGGGGGCACTGTTGCATAAAGGTCCACCATCCAAAGGTTGTGTCGTTTAAAAAAACACCCATTTTCTGTAAATCACGTTCTAGATTAATATCAGTGGCTAATTCTCGTGCTGGCACCCTGCGGGTGGTCATAGACCTCTGAAGAATAAGTCCCGCCTCCGAGGCTCCTTGCCGTTAAAATCGCATTTATAATCGTTTACTACTTTAACGGCACAGACAATCCGAAAAGCCAGTCGAAACTAGATGGTAAGTGTGCAGTTGAAAACGTGATGCAGCTTTTACTTCTCCGCCACCTACAGAGTTTGTTATGTACGATCATTCATAAACCCCATGTTATTCCCCATAGACATTTGACCGAGGGAACCGGAGCCGCGGAGGCGGGACTCATTCTTCAGAGGTCTATTGGTCCATTCCCTCGCACCACCAAGCGGCGAGCTCAATAGCGACCCCTAGTGTTGAGGCTGGGAGACTGCAGCATCACCCCCTCCTCCCCTGAATGTTTCTGGGTATGTCAAACATTGATTATGCGTGTCGTGCAAACAGAGAGCTGTAATAGAGCTGCAAATGATTAGCAAACGTCTGCGTAGGCAGCGTGTGGTCAGCTTCTTTTACGGCTTGGCGCTGGCTACTGGTTATATTGTTATATGCTGGGCTGAGGACCACTGCTGGGCTCTCCGGTCTGCTGATGTGCGGCCACCGTACCACACTGAGATACGGCCGCACGGGAGGCTCTGATTGGAGGTAGAGAAGTAGCAGCAGCAGAAGGTTGTGAGAGATTTGGGGACAAACTCAGAAAAACACATTTGCGTCCAGGAGAGGTCCAAGAAAGCTTAGGGCTCGGGACAGGCGGCCCTTGGAGCCCGTCGATATGGGGGTACGGCTGACTGAGCTCACTTCCTGTGATTTCTGCACATTGAGGACCAAACGGCGCCGCACCGAGACGTGACGAGCGGAGCCTCGTCCCTGCAGGCCATCTCCTCTGTGTTAGTGATTCGGCCGACAGCTGTGGTGTCGTCTGCAAACTTCTGAATTGGGTTTGAGCGGTGAAGGCGGCGTGGGTAAAGAGGGAGCAGAGGAGGGGGCTCAGAGCCTTCAGGGGGTGAGGTCACCTCACCCAACGGACTGAGGGCTGAGGGCCAGGAGGCCATGGAGCAGCTACAGAGGGAGCAGACAGAAGGCAGAGGGAGAGGGCTTCGTCAGCGGGTCAATGCCTCAGGTGGGTCAGGGCAAACTGCGATCCTCTGGAGACCCTTTGGGAGAGTAGTCCCGAAAGACAAGCTGATGAATAGATATCAGCTAGTTTATCGCAGGTGACTCCAGCTGTGAAGTAATTCAATAATGAAACACATATATATATATTAAACGTGTTTCATGCCTTCATTATTTCTCAGCTTGACTTCTTTTTGTTGAGAGCCTGTTTTCAACCAAGTCGTTTAGCGGTAGGAGAGAATCAGAGAGAGACGGGGAGATGATACAGATACAGAGAAGGACTGGGGATATATATTGAGTGGAATATGGAGATATGAGTGGAAGAGAAGAGAGAGAGAGAGAGAGAGAGAGAGAAAGATAAAGGGAGAGAGAATGATAGAGAGGAGGAGGATGCAAGTAAAATATGAGAGAGAGGGGGTGAAAAATGTAAAAATTTAAGATGAGAGAGGAAGGGAGGTAGAGGGAGAAAGGGAGAGAGGGAGGGAAATTGAGGGGGAGAGAATGTGAGAGAGGAAAAGGGAAAGAGGGAGAGAGAGAGAGAGAGAGAGAGAGAGAGAGAGAGAGGGGGGGGAGGGTGTGGCTATTACCTGTATCCTGGTTACTACTAAGACATGCATTTACTTGATTTGGCAATTTGAGAAATGTGTTATTATTTCAATCAACCTCACAAATTGAAATAGCATCTGAGAAAGAGAGCAAGAGAGAGATAAGAGGGAGAGTGAGACAGACGGAGGGAGAGAGAGAAGACAGAGAGAGAAGGAGAGAGTGAGAGAGAACAAAATAGAGAGAGAGAGAAGGAGATTGAGAGAGAGGGAGGGAGAGAATGGGAGGGAAAGAGAGAAAGGGAGAGAGAGAGAGAGAGAGAGAGAGAGAGAGAGAGAGAGAGAGAGGTGTCATGAGGAGATCTCAGCGTGAGTCTTGGACCAGGACTGTGAACTAAAAGAGCAGCCGGTGAGTTTAACGACCACACAACACGTGAATAATGTGTTGCGCTCCGCTGCCCCTTGACTACATCCAGGAGACCCGGCCATTCAGTCTCACAGTCCAAACAAACACTCAGCTAACTGCTAATTAGCTTCCTGGCTTCCTGCTCCACTCGTTAGCTCCAGGGACTGGGGGGTCGTTTATGTTGTTTTGTTGTGCTTCACAACTGAAGCCCGAATTAAAATATGATTCTGTGGCAGATTTATTCTGCCCACCCACTATTGTGTGGTTCGCTGCACATTTTAGATTGCTCTCAGAGAGGTTTGGGAGTCTTGTGGGGCACTGACTCCTCACGGCCTCACAGCCAGGATGCCTCTCCACACCGGGGAAATGAAGGAGCAGTGAACAGAACGGTGTCTTCTTTAGTTAGTTAGTTAAGCCTTTCTATTCTTGAACACAGGCCATTGATGAACCGTTTCCACCCCTTCTGTCTTGGGCCATCGTCTCCAGCTGTTTCCACGTCAGTCCCTTTCTTTTTAACATCTGGCTCCGTGCTCCTCCTCCAGGCGTTTCGGGGTCTCCCTCGGCTGCGTTTGCCTCGTGGGTTCCATGTTAGCACCTGTTTTGTTTTTGCCGTTTTGCTTTTTCTTAGTGTGTGACCAATCCAGCTCCCCGTTCTCCGTATCAGCTGTATCTCTATTGGCTCTTGCTGCGTGCGTTCCCACAGGTCGGTGTTGCTACGGTTTGGCCAGAAGATCCTGAGGATGCGTCTCAGGCCGTGGTTGAAGAAAGGCTGCAGTTCATTGGTGACGTTATTGGTGCTCCTCCAGGTTTCTGATCCATACAGCAGTACGGATTTGACGTTGGAGTTGAAGATTTTGAGCTTGGCATTGAGTGAGATGTTTCTGGTTTTCCAGATCTTATTTAATATGTTGAATGTTGTTCTTGCTTTCTCATCTTCCTCTGTCCCACCGTCCACAACTTCCCAGGTATGTCAATTTGACGACCTCTTCCAGTAACTGGTCCCCAATGTTTATTGGACTCATGCTTTTGTTGTTTATCCACATTATTTCATTTTTTGCTCTGTTTATCTCCTGTTGCTGTTGTTTCTAGCAGTCGTGATTTCTCTCGCATCTGCTGGTGGCTATGTGAGAGTAGTGCGATGTCATCCGCAAAGTCAAGGTCCTCTAGATGTTCTGTCAGACTCCATTGGATGCCGGTCTTTTTACTGTGGGTAGTTTGTTTCATGGTCCAGTCAATGCATACGAGGTAAAGGAAAGGGGAAAGCAGGCAGCTCTGTTTCACCCCAGTGAGCACCGTGAATGTTCCTTGAGCCTGTCCCTGGTGGAGCACTTGGCATTGCATGTCCTGATGACATGTTCTTAATGCTGTTTATGTATTTGGGGGGGATTCCAGAGTGTGCCAGTCAATTCCATAACAGCTTGCGGTCTACACTCAAATGCCCCATTATAGATTGCTCGATGATGATCCTGAGGGTAGTGATTTGGTCACTGCATGGTCTTCCGTTTCTGAAACCATCTTGACTCTTGACTCGTCTCTCTAAGATGATGTGATTGAGCACTTTGCCTGGAGTTGATAGCAACATAAAACCTTGTAGTTGTTGAGGTCACTGAGGTCTCCTTTCTTAGGAATCATAGCAATAAGCCCGCCATTCCAGTTCCAGTTTGCTGGTATATTTTCCTCTTCCTCCCATATTTTCTTGTGTGTCTTCTTTGCCCATGCTACTTCATATGTTTGTGTCTTTGTTACTACATGGCAACATGTGTTAAAAATCCTGCCGTCTAACCTTGTGTGAGCTCAGCTTTCTTTGACTTTATCACGCCTCTATTTAGAGAGAGGGTTGGATCCGTCAGTGTTCATTCTCTCAAATGAGGGACGAACATCTGAAGGAAGCACATGAACTCAGGTGTCACAGACTTAAGTTTAATGATGCAAAGTGTGGAGACGTCTTCTCATCCTGAATGCTTTGATCCGTGGATGTATTTTCACCCTTGCCACGTCCATGTCTGATCCATTTTATTATTTAATCTAATCTTAACTCAAGTGATTCTTTCATCTTATCAGAGTACATCTGGTACACGTTGAATATTCAAATCCACTAAAACAGCCATCCACTAAATCAAACATTTACTTTTACAATGCAATATCTATTCTGCTGAGGTTCATGGAGAAGTCAGGTTCTCAAGGGAGAACAGGACTCTGAGCTCCCTGTATAGTTTTCACCCTTCTGGATGTTCTATAATCAGACCACGTCCGAGCTCTGTGAACCCCAGCCTCTGCAGAGGCATCTGGGGGTGACAGCGGATCACAGCGCTGGAACAGCCAGAGGCTCTTTGGCTCCTTCTGCCCCAGCGCCTCTGAGCAAGGCATACACCCTTGAATTTCCTTGAGCTGTGGGTCTCTGTACCCCCACCCCACCCCCATGAGTTTTGAGATTGGATCAGCTCCATTGGCATGCAAGGTGCTGGGTTCATGCAGTCAAACATCTGGCAGGAGACCTGACTCACAGCCCAAAGGTTATGGGTACAGACCCCCACTGTCCACAACCTAGCTGCTCCTTAATGACCTGATTCTGTACTGTCTAACCCCTACCTGCTCCTTAATGACCTGATTCTGTACTGTCTAACCCCTACCTGCTCCTTAATGACCTGTCTCTGTACTCTCCAACCCCTTCCTGCTCCTTAATGACCTGTCTCTGTACTGTCTAACCCCTACCTGCTCCTTAATGACCTGTCTCTGTACTGTCTAACCCCTACCTGCTCCTTAATGACCCGTCTCTGTACTGTCTAACCCCTACCTGCTCCTTAATGACCCGTCTCTGTACTGTCTAACCCCTACCTGCTCCTTAATGACCCGTCTCTGTACTGTCTAACCCCTACCTGCTCCTTAATGACCTGTCTCTGTACTGTCTAACCCCTACCTGCTCCTTAATGACCTGTCTCTGTGCTGTCTAACCCCTACCTGCTCCTTAATGACCTGTCTCTGTACTGTCTGTACCTGCAACTTAATTAACAGACTCTGTATTCAAGGTGAGTCAGTAAGAGCAGGAACAACTGGGTTCATTAACCAGGCAAACTGAAGGAACCAGAATAAGTTGACATCACATGACGTCAGTGATTCATGCAAGACCACCGAGTAACCAGGCTGTGTTGGAGCTGCGTCGGGGGCGGAACGCTGCAGCGTCTTTTCATTGTCGAGTATTCACAGAAGCGGTGGGAATATAAATGTTTTGGCTCCGTTTCACAATCACCTAGTTACAGTCACCTGCGTGGAGAGGGCATGCACAGTTCTGATACTACTGACCCAATTTATAATACTTTTACGAATCTCTTATGTCTCGTCTTTTCATTCGCCTTCAAGGCTCAAGTAATCCTGCGGCTCCTTCAGCGACCGTGACTTTAAACTCAGTTTAAAGCAGGAACAAGAAGAGAGGTGTTACGTCTGGTCTGTTACAGGACTGTCCTTTAAAGGTTCTCCTGGTATTAAACATTGTATTCAGGTGTATGGGATGACTGCAGAGTACTATGTCTCATAGAGACAAGAGCTCTGTGCCTTGGACTAGTGGGTGAGTGTGTTTCAGTGGGTGAGTGGGTGAGTGGGTGATTGGGTGAGGGGGGAGAGCATGAGCAGGATGGGAAAGTGAGTCTGTAAAAGATGAGAGGGTTTGGCTGAGGGTTGGGGAGAGATGTGATGTGAGTGAGAGGGAAGATGGGGATGAGTGGGTGATGAGTGGGTGATGGGGGTGGGGGGGGGTGATAGGATGATGATGGCTGGTTTAAGCTGCCTCAACCTGACCCAAGTCGGACTGATTGGACTCTTGTGAACTCCTGTTGTGCATTGAGAAATCAACGCACCCCAGGTTGAACCAGCCATCACCACACACACTGGAAGACAGCATGAAACGTCTGCCTCTGTCCTTGTACTCCGAAATGTGCAATAAACCGGTTTAAACAAGATCTCCCTAACCAAGCCCTAGGTGGAGTCTAGCAGGGACACTGCCGCAGATGGGTACGGGTGATGTTTAGAAAATGAGGGTACGGGTAAGTTGTGAGAGGGGTTATGGTGCAAGGGTGACTGTGAAAAGGTAAGGGTGAGATGGTTTGGGTTAAGAGGGTTATGGGAGAGGATGGGGTGACAGGGTTGGGGTGAGAGGGTGAGAGGGATGGGGTGAGATGGTTGCGTTGACAGGGTCGGGTGAGAGGGTGAGAGTGTTGGGGTGAGAGAGAGACAGCATTGGGGTGAGATTGTTTGGGTAAAGGTTTTGGTGTGAGAGGGTTGGGGTGAGATTGTGAGAGGTTTGGGGTGAGACAGCGTGGGCTCTTGTGGATGTGTGAAACGTCATCAGTATCAGCCAAGCATCCCAGAATGCCCCTCGCAAAACCCAGCGGCAATGGCAAAGGGAGAAAACGTACAACTGATAGTTACAAATCTTAATGTTTAATGTTTTTTTAATGTTTTTTTGTCTCATTAGTCTGTCTGATGTTGAATGTGGCCATTCATTCATTCATTCATTCACCAACGTCCACGGCAACAACCTGACACAACCTTTTTTCCCACCACTGGATTTTTAAATGTAGGCTACAGATCTTGGAACACTCAAAAATATGCATCTATATAGAAGGATCATAATTGTGCGTCGTGTTTTGCTTTTGTTGGGTGAAAATATTGGCAAGACGAGCTCAGATGGTGACGTCAGCGAGTGCGTCTCTGTTCCGACTGGCGTGTGGCGGTTCTGCGGTCGGGCCGTCCTCGGGAGTTTGACCAACTTTGAGATAAGCTCCTTGTGTCACGGTGAATCTGGTTAACATGCTTGCTGAGAAAAGACAGCAGTGTGCGAGAGTCTGTGTGTGTGTATGTGCATGAGTGTGCGTGCGTGAGTGTGTGCATGCTTGCGTGTGTGTGGTGTGTGTGTGTGTGTGTATGTGTGTGTGTGTGTGTGTGTTTGTGTGTGTGTGCGTGTTAGTGTGTGTGTGTGTGTGTG
>NW_028179443.1:0-2500 GCF_964030765.1 Micromesistius poutassou | reverse complement strand
ATTTTTGTAGACTTTTTAAGTATAAGATAGAGAAGCATATGTTTTTTAACCCACACCATGGGAGTGGGTAAAAAGACTGTAAAAGATGATGGTGGGTTTTTTTCAGGTCCGACTTGGATGAGACTTGCTCAGAGTGCAGACGCCTTGCGCCCTTAATCATGACTACTTATTTTACTTTAAATGGCTACATTCAGCATGTTGACCAGTGTCCGTTTCATAAATACTACTTTATACTTGTTTCATTATTAAATACCCTACAATGTGCGGCTGGACATTTACGCACGGTATAGAAACAACGCAAACGGTTATGAAGTGTCCTTATCTTCGGACCTTTTAAATTGAGGCCATACATAAATGAATAACATAAAGGCCTATAACCATGACGGGATCAAGGGATCCGTCACCGAATAATCAGTAAGATGGGTGTTGAAAAATAACTAAAGAGCTAAAAAGATATTCAAATAAGTCCTCAAGAGGGCGGTTTCAAACCCGCAACACACACGCGTTAACAAACTCAATGGATTCAAAAAGCATGCGTACTTTTGTATCGAAAATAAGCAAAAGAATTAAGGAAAACTGAGGACGTTCTTTCATCTTTTGAATTGACTCATTGATATTGAATTCACCCGCAGGGGGCGCTGCACTCCTGCCGAAACCGCACGTTTTTATAGACTGGCATGGGATTCCCGAGCAGAATGGAGGTATAGTGGGAGCCGGGAGCCGAGCGACTCTCCGAGCCGTAGTTGGAGGGGTGTGACCGTGCAGAGAGAGACTGACAGCTTCGACAGTAACCCCGCCCACTTCGCCGACCCCCCCTCTCTCTCCCGTTCACTCTCCCAGTGTCTCTGCCCCAAACAGTCATCATTCCAACGCACACACCGAGCGCACGGCACCTACCCGACCGAGTCGCACACCGGATTCGCTCAGGGACTATACACTACCACAAAAAACAAGCTCCTTCTTTTTAATCCGGAATTACACTTGATCAAGAGGACGCACGAGAACATTTACGGGCACATACACTCTCGATACCTTACCGTATGTCCGACAGAAGAGCGGAGACTACCATCTCTGTCAGCCAAGAAAGTGTTTGGACATCCCAGAGACGGACTGTGTGAAGGGGACATACGTGCTGATCTTTTTTTTGCATTGGACCTCAAACCGAATACCTGTGGAAATATTCCGCGGATGTGGGTGCCCCTTTACGCTCGGGACTACTAGTTTCCACACTCCGTGGTGGCCGATGTGAGGAACACTTGGTCCGCCCGCCGTCGCTTCTCTCTCCCCGGTCAAGTGCAGAAGCTTGGGGATCGCCGAAGCGCCGAGGAGGTTCTGCTGTGTTCCCCCTCCTCCCCACGAAGGGTCTTCTCCTTCCCTCGGGACCCCTTCAAGTATTCCCATTTCCACGTTTGTTGGTGTATGGAGGTGGTAACTCTGGTGCTGGTGGGTTGACGTGGCTGGGACCGGGTCGACGGAGCGCCTCGGATCACCTCGGATAGTGCCCGATCTCCTTCTGCTGGGGCCTACTTACATGTCCCACTTCACCCATTTATGACAATGGATTATTTTCTGGTTTTATGCAGCGTCTTGCTGTACCCCGTGGTGTACGCCGTCGAAGGTAAGACGTTTTTTGGTTGTGTGTGTCTTTGTTGTACGCGGGTTTGTGCCTACGAGCGATCGAGCGTATGTGTGCCTTTTATTTCCCCACTGCGTTCTCATCTGTAGGTTTAGTGCGCCGATGTTTACCGGAGTTTAACCCGACGCACTGCACGCAGACGATAGAAACTCTTCGTTTAGCTACGCACAAATCGCCGAACCCAGTTCGTTTTTAATTGCCTTTTTTTGGACATGAGGGTCTTATCCGGGCGAATGGAGCCGTGGCGCATGGGATCGCCTGGAGTCGGTGGCGGTGTGCGTTTCAGGATACAATCGTAACGCGCGGCTGTGAAGGATAAGCCGTAAATACATATACATAACAATGGTATACGTGTATTCGTGTTTCCAGTGTTAACGATTCCCTCGGTGGAGACCTATTATTCCTCACTTTGGCTCAAATTAGCCGCGCGTCTCGGCGGGGGGTGGTGCCAGCTCACGGGTGGTGGAAGGGGAGCTGGGACTCTCTCGGAAAAGCACCCGGAATTTAGAGCCGATGCCTCTCGGAGGGGTGCGTTTGCACCAGGAGGTGAACTTACCCCACTGACCGTTCCTTCACCGTACATTTAAAGTGAGAGTTTCTTTACGAAAGGCTCGCCATCGGACTCGAAAAATAAAACACCCCCACCCGTCCCCCTCTGTCCCGGCCGCTGCTGCGCACTCTGCAGAAGCGTCTTATTGCGTCGGACGATCACACAGTGGCTGAATAGGACTTTTTATTCCAGTTCAATCGTTATTCTTAATTTCGACACTTCGCTGTTTTGCATCTATTTGGGCCATCATTGCCAGAGGTTAAACATAATATATTTTATATGTAGATCTATCTGTTTACAACTGTCGGTCGTAT
>NW_028179444.1:0-7506 GCF_964030765.1 Micromesistius poutassou | reverse complement strand
GACGTAGAAACAAACCACACTGTTACTATAATGAAGGTGATCTAGAAAGGTCTGCATGTTGGATGGACATGGAGATCGAGTGCTGTGTCTACCCCTCACACTCTGACCCAATAATAAGGCGTTACCTCATGCTGTTTGTCAGGATAGTCTTTTGTGATGGTTTTTCGATTGCTCCTGCTCACTTGCGTCGACTATTTTTAACCTTCTCTTCAGAAAGGGAAGCAATACGTCCTTTCTCTATTCTCTGAGCGCATGGTGCGGCCTCATGAAGGAAAGCCAGCCATGATAGAATCAAGGCATGGCCGTGGCTAATTCCAAGGACACAATGGATCAATGAGCATAGACCGAGACATTGAAACACTATTGATGTTTGTGTTTATGAAAGCTTCAATCATAGGATCAATACGTCTGTTGCTTATTGTGCTTACAGATTAGGAATTATGGCTGAGTTACTGAACGATTGTGCCTAAAAAACTAACACAATTAACTTGTGTAGGTCAGTGCCTTGTCCTTTTGTGCCTATTGCAATCAGATTTAACTACCCAGACAGCCTTGAATCCCTCTGAACTTCACAGTATTTTTCAGCCAACTTTGGAGCAATGTTGCATTAGAATAGAATGAAATAGAATAAACCTTAACTGCAAACGTTTGGCTTGACTTACATAGGAGATTCCCCATACAAATTACAGTGACGTGACGATAGATGTAGTAATGGTTAGGCCAGTATATGTCCATCTATAAGGGTATAATTCTCTTTATGTTAATTGTATATAATAATATGGGAGCTGGGCGCTTCTTTAGTCATTGAGTCAGCTCAGCCGTGAGAGGGCTCAAGTAAAACCGCTTCTCCTATGACATTAACACCACTAGTCTTGTAAATAACTTATTCTACTGCTATTCTAGTCATGTTTCCTTAAATGAGGTGTGTAATTATTTAAGTCGTATAGCGTTACCTCCCAGTCTTGTAGGCCCTAGCCTATTCTAAAACCCCTGTGTCAATCTTTATCCTTCTGTAATAGACCAGACCAGCTTACCATAGACAGTAAGTAAATTGGGTACGATTTGATAGTTAATCGTGTTCTCTATATGCATTGGTTAATACACCTTAATTCAGGCTGAACCTTTTGAACCTTGAGATGATTGTGATTTATTTTTGTAGTAGGTGGAATGCTTTGTCAGTGGAGGACGTACATTTAATAGACTTCTCACAAGAGTCTTTCCATGGCAACACATTGAACATTGAGTTTGATACGCTTGGCTGTTGGATTCAGAGCCTTGGAGCCTCGATGGCTCTGTCTGGATGGATTTGCTTCTTTCTTTTTTAAAAAGGTGACTATTCTGACTACTTGAAGCTGAAGCAGCACAATGTTGGCTAACTGTTCAACACTTCACTCTTATCTTCTCATTTTTGCTAGTTATATCATTATATCATACTTAAAGAATATACAGTTCTACTGGCAAGCAGGTCTGTTTGCAATGCTCCAAAACAATTAGCATTCTGTTATACTCATACTCATTCATACTAGTTAGAAAATTCATACTAGTTAGAATTCATACTAGTTAGAAAATGTCCCTTTTTTGTGTTAAATCAGAAGAGTGATGCGCAATTACCGCTCATTCAAATGACCTGTCATGAATCAACAAGAACCACGTAAGCATCAATCTTTTTGGCCGTCCATTGAGCATCTACGTCTTTCCATGGCTCTGATAAATGGTAAACGGACACAATCTGGAGCCAATGGGAAGGCTTTGCTGCAGATGGTGGAGTCCGGTCTCACCCCTGATTCAGTGTAATGAGTGTGATTGGCTGCCCCTGTGGGTGGATTATTTGAACAACCTCTCAGCCGAGTGGTGTCGCCTGGGGAATGCTTCTCAGGAGAAGCTCAGACTAAATAAGTCATCGAAGTGCTCTGGAGGTATTTCGGCTCAACAGTTGAGCTTGGAGCTGAGCTCTTCCTCCATTGTGTTTCTTGTGTTTGTCTTCCTCTTCCTAGTGGAGAATCTGTCGTTATCAGGTTTGATTGAACCCCGTAATGCCCTGTTCTGGTCTTTTTGTGGCCCGCCGGCTGAATAAAGACCACAGAGCCTGCTTTAGCTCGCGTGTCTTTCGCTTCCCATGCGTTGTGACCAACAATGACCATGTTCAACACTCAGGTTTGATTCAAAACTGCAGTCCTAGGCTACATTTCATTATCTCTCTGTCATTCTCTCTCTCTACTTACTCCCTTTTTCTTTGGCCCTAGTGACTAGCCCTCAAAACGTCTTCCTTGCCGGTTTGTTCATCTGAGCAAGCGCTGTCTACCTTTGCTTTGAGTTCCCCGAATACTTTCCTGGCTGGATTCCCCTAATGACCATTTGTACTTGTATAACTTGTGTGTTTTATTGTTCAACTGTAATGAAAAGCTCTCTCTCTCTCTCTCTCTCTCTCTCTCTGGTCTAGCCGTGGCCCCGACCCTGCCCAGCCTGCGTTCAGAGGTGTTCAAGCCGTGCGTGGAAGACAAGGACCTGGCCTTCTGTCTGAACGACGGGGAGTGCTCCATCATCGAGACCGTCGCTGGAGTGCACCGACACTGCAGGTAGGCACGCGTGTGTGTCTGACATTGTGTGTGAGTGTGTTTGTGTGACAGTGTGTCTGTGCCTGTGTGTGTTGACAGTGTTTGTGTGACAATATGTGTGGGACAATGTTTGTGTGTGACAGTGTTTGTGTGAAATTGCAGTGTGTGTCTGTGTGCATGTGACATTGTGTGTGCGTATTTGTACTTACTGGCTCAGACGCATTCAGTTTCCTCCCCTGTATTGACACTATCCTGTGTTTACCCTTGTCGTCCAATCTGTGACCTTGGTGTGGTTTTCAGACCACACACACACACACACACACACACACACACACGCACACGCACACGCGCACACACACACACACACACACACACACACTTAGATCTAAGAATAGGAGGTTAATTTAAGAGTCTAACCAAAACACAGAAGCAGAACAATTACCTGGGTAGTAAGGGGTCTGGGGACATGCATTAGGGACTTGTATTATCTCATGGTTAACCTTATGTTCACATTGAGCTGCTATGAAAATAGAAAGTCATATTTAAACCATGGCTCAGAACAGGCTCAAAGGACTCAATAATTACAGATCTTGCTCTTATAATGATACAAATTAATGAAACCAAACGACATGTGTTCCTTACAATGAATCTATTTAAATTAATACAAAAATAATTAATGATAAAACCTACAAATCCCATAAGCAGGTTGTTTGGAATATTATGTTTCTTTCCCCACCCACGGTTGATTAAATGATTTACCTAATGAGGCCTTTGGCTAGCTTTTTAAGAGTACTGTTGTCTCACAAACAAACAGCCGCATACTCCTACTCTTACACACATTCAGCTCTGACCCATGGAGGCTGTGCAACAGTCAATCCCACCAAAGATTTTTTACGCTTTTAACAATGTAAAATACGACTATTTGACTCATTAGATAAACATGAGTGTAACAGAATGTGCAAGTACTGTCCTCGCGTCAAGCCAGTCTTACCTTTCCTCTTTCTCCTCCAAACACACAATGCAACCCCCTTAAATAAGGCACCTGGTTTGTCTCAAGTGGACCAATCAAAGCCCGTTAGGCCATACCATGTACCAGGGGGGGACATTTCACATAGAAGTACAACTAAACCAATACACCGGTCCTTTTCCTGGAAGTGAGAAGGGTTTCACTTTCTCACATTTCCTTCCCCCTCTGAAGTCTCGGCACCAGGGTGGCGAGACAAAAAGAGCCTCTACCACCATTACTGGTGGACAAACGCCAACAGTTCGTGAGGGCGGACAGTCTTCGACAGTTTGTGAGGGCGGACAGACTCCGACAGTTTGTGATCGGTGGACAGACTCCTCGTCTCGGGCGACGGCCTCGTCTCTGGTAGCTCTTCCACCTCCTGCTGCTGTAGGCATCGTCCTCCTCCCTCTGACCGACGTAGCGCTCCTCCATTTGCACTCTCGTCTCTCCACCTTCTCATAGGGCGCCACGATCCCACCACTGCCACCAAATGTGAGAATGAGCCTCTCGACTCCGTCCACTTCGGGATGTGGGCAACTGGATTGGAGAGTGAAACGAGGCAAAAACACAAGGGCAAATCCAAAAAAAAGAGTGAAGTTTTATTCACTTTCCAAAATAAAGACAGAAACTGTTAGCAATTTGCTAGCCTAGCCTTGGCATAATTTAGCATAACAGAACGGGCAAGTACTGTCCTCGCGTCAAACCAGTCTTGCCTTTCCTCTTTTTCCTCCAAACACACAATGAAACCCCCTTAAATAAGGCACCTGATTTGTCTCAGGTGGACCATTCAAGGCCCGTTAGGCCATCCCATGTACCAGGGGGGAAACATTTCAAATACAAGTACAACTAAACCAATACACCGGTCCTTTTCCTGGAAGTGGGAAGGGTTTCACTTTCTCACAATGAGTACATGTTGATTTAAGACCAGGAGTAGAATAGGACCCCTGAGCCTCTTCCATTTAAAACACGCCACAATAATAATAATGCCTCTAAATGCTAATAGTATATTGTTAGTCCAAAGGAGTGCATGTGTGGCTTGGTGTGGATGAAGGGGCACTTCAACCACAGTGCTCGGATTTTAGGGGTCGGTTCTCAGTGCTATGGTGCCGTACGTAAGATAAAAAGTGGTTAGGAAACACTGTTTTTAACCCTTGCTTCCTACAGCTTAACCCAGAGGTCCAGCGATCGCTTCCTGTGATTTTTACCACAGCCTTTCATCCCAGACAAACCAAGAAAGTGATCCCTGCGTGACATGAAATGTTGCCACAACAAAAAAACGGTGTAGATTGATGGCCCAAGGCGACCGGTTGTTGCTGAGGGACGGCACACACACACACACACTATCACTCACTCACTCACTCACTCACTCACTCACTCACTCACTCACTCACTCACTCACTCACTCACTCACACACACACTAATTTGGTGAATGTCACCGTTGTTGATGCCAACACACCCTCCGAAGGTCTCCAGACTCCCACCAGAACTGCGGGGCTTTAATTAGCACCAGAATCACGGCTCTTTTTTTGGAGAAAACTTTGGGGGACACCTGGCTGGGGAGTCATTTCTCCCTGGCTGAAGGTTGTGGTGTATGAGGGAATGATTACAGGGTTGGTGGAGACCTCTCGGAAATTTAAAGGTTTCACTTGCCTCAAGCCCGGGCGGTGTGTCACCGGAAAGAAAAAATGTCATCCGACATCAGAAATGTCTGTTGTTGATGCTGGGTTAGAGCCCTCTGGGGCCAGGGACTGTCTGAGAGAGGGACGGGAGCTGTGTTGGAAAAGGGACAATTTTCCCCACATCAGGATAAAATGACGGCGTTACTGTGTCTTTTTAGCATCATAATCTGAGGTATTATGGTGTGAAGCAGAGGAAATTAACTTTATTCGGCTGCACTGGTTCTCCCAATCTTCAACAAGTTATGAGCACCAGCAAAAATGCAGGAGCCCCCACAAGAATGAAACCCAACATAACAACAAACGATTTAAGTTTTTGTATTGATTAATTTAGATTCAATCAATCCAAAAACGATTGATTCATTTCAGGTACTATAATAAGATTGATTTTGAATAACACGTTAGGTTTAAAAAATATATATTATAGATTCAATCCAGCAAGCAAAACGTATAGAAGTTATATATAATTACTTGTTGTATGTCTCGCAAATGTTAACCTTTTGTAACTCAGTTAAATAAAGCTAAGCATTCTTAGAATGACTAGAGATGACAAATTTCTGTCATTCATTTATGCTGTCAAATAATAGCCTTCAAGTTTATGATCGTGACGCTACAAACAAACATTAGAGCTGTTACTTTAACATGCAACAGAAAGACAAACCCACACATTCACCCCTGGAAATAGAGTTATATCATTCCATTGTCAGGCCTTTCAAGGAAAGATGCGATACAACGGTGTTCATGCATTGATTACAATGCTGTAATCGCTAATGTGACCACAGTAATTAACGGTAACAAAACGGTCCATTGCTAACCCTATCTGCGCGCAGCCAGGGTGTAGCATGTGTAGTATGTGTAGTTTGTGTGTGTGTTTATTTGCACGAAAATAAGTGGCACATAGTCCTTGTAAGGGAAGACTGTTTTAAACCATTCTTTACTCTTTGAGGATTTTCTTCTGCCCAGTATTGCCATAAAATAGGTGCATGCAGAAGATGGATGAATTAACTGAAAGATAATATTTATGTTTATAGGACTAGTGGAACTTTGCGGTCATTATCTCCTCATATACTTCCTCCCAGCTCAGTGTTGTTTGTCTATGCTAATGCATCCTGCACTCCATACGCTATGTGGGTTCCCAAAACAAACAGGCATTGGGGGAATGTATTACACACACCAACCTTGGACATGTACGTACACACACACACACACACACACACACACACACACACACACACACACACACACACACACACACACACACACACACCATATGTTTCTGTTGTGATTTATGAATACAAATAATTCCTAAGTTTTGAAGCACATAGGGAAACTTAGGTACATGTGGATATTTCTTTATTGGTAACGTCTTCTCTCATTGGCCGCTGTATTGGGATTTGTTATTGACAAAGATAATAATGTTGAACTGGACTAAGGGCAAGATCTGATTAAAATCTGATTAGCTTGTATAATTATGTAGGACATATAGCAAAAGTAGTATTAAAGCTTAAATTAGAAATAAAGAGTGATTTTTCGCATTATTATTTAATTGACACATTACACATTTAAGCCTTTATACATTTTTTCATTAAGTGCCCTAATAAACCAACCACAAGTCATGTTTTCCATGTTTAATCAGTGAATATTGAATTTTGTCTATAAACACGTTGTGACAGCTGAGGCCCAGAGCTAACAAGCTGTTTTTCTTTGATGGGTTTCTAATGCAGAAAGTCACCATTTCAGAACTTCAGTGTGTCACAGCTTCACCCTTTCACACCACATTAATGACAGAATGGTGTTCTGGTGTTTTCCTGACTAGGGCAGCATGGACATTGATAACAGTAAGCTCTCTCTACCAAATATGACCCACAATGTATATCAGACTCTCCCACTCTTGTTTGCCAACTGGGCCAAGGTTAAGATTATACTCCACCATGCAATTGTGTGTGTGTGTGTGTGTGTGTGTGTGTGTGTGTGTGTGTGTGTGTGTGTGTGTGTGTTCCGCGATCAATGCAAGTGAATGGAGATGTTTTTATTGCATTAACATGATCCTCTTATGAGAATGATATGATTAACTGGAGCCATTGTCAAAACAACAATGTCTAGAACACTTGATGGATTGCTAACCAATTAGCCTGCTAGCCACTGTAGCTAATTAAGAGCAATGCTGAGCTGTTGAGGGTAAATCCACGTCAACTAAATCCTTCAAAATAAGAGCATTCGCTTTGGCGAATCCCAGGGAACCCCCGTTGGGTGTTTATGCACTATGTT
>NW_028179445.1:0-19312 GCF_964030765.1 Micromesistius poutassou | reverse complement strand
CGCTAAAGCAGGTGTCTCTCCGCGGACTCTCAGGGTTTTAAGACAAGGAACCCAGGATTGCCGTTCATAAAAAACACTAAAACCTCAAACAAATCCAAGATGGACGCCATTCCCGCCACACTCACAAAGGCATGTGGTCGGCCAAAAGCCCCAGTGTATTGTAAGAGACATCGCTCAGAAATAGAAAACGAGGAGTCCATCTGGAGCAGTCGACAGAGGGGAGAACAGAGAGGAGAGAGAGGGAGCAGAGAACAGAGGGAGAACAGAGAGGAGAGAGAGAAGAGAGAGAGGGAGGAGAGAAGATAGGAAGAACAGAGAGGAGAGAGCGGGAGGGGAGAACAGAGAGGAGGGAGAGGGAGGAGAGAACAGAGAGGAGGGAGGGTCGGTTTGGGGAGTAAGAGGAAGCAGGGCAGAAACATGCAGGGGAGGAGGAGGTGGGAGGTGGGAGGTGGGAGGAGGAGGTTGAGGTGGAGGGAGGCAGTTCCAGATGTTGCAGTTCTTCCTGCCAGAATGGGGTGCAGGGATGCATGGTAGGCCTGGCCTGGTAGAACGGGTGTGCTGCACTAATCAGGCCATGACAACACAGCAGCAGAGAGGTGCCCT
The DNA here is from genome assembly GCF_964030765.1 of Micromesistius poutassou. Taxonomy (NCBI): domain Eukaryota; kingdom Metazoa; phylum Chordata; class Actinopteri; order Gadiformes; family Gadidae; genus Micromesistius; species Micromesistius poutassou. Next base: position 18,709 of record NW_028179445.1, on the reverse strand, counting down.
GGCAGTTTGGAGCGTAGAAACAGTCGGCATATTCCCCGAAAATAAAGAAAATGGATTCATGTCATCGGTCAACATTAAAATGGAATGCATGTGTCAGAGCGCTGACAAATGGCCGCCACCCTCCCCCGTTGCTGGAGCTGGTCGTCCAGCTTGAGTTGGTCTGTGTTTTTCAAAGGTCAGCACTGTGTGTGTTTGTGTGTGTGTGTGGTGTGTGTGTGTGTGTGTGTGTGTGTGTGTGTGTGTGTGTGTGTGTGTGTGTGTTGTGTGTTAAGACCTGCAGGGCCGTGTGGTCTGTGTAGCACAGGCCATTAGCACCTGCTGAACCTCCACCCACCACCACCTCCACCACCTCCTCCCACAGCGCACAGCTCTGCAGCGTAAAACAAACCCATGCTAAAGGGAGCAGCAAACGGGCCGCTGAACCAGCAACCATGCCCAGGCCTTCCCCTGGCACAAGGGACACACGGTAGAGAGAGAGAGAGGAAGAGAGAGAGGTAAAGAGAGGGAGACAGAAGAGGAGAGCGAGGAAAAGAGAAGAGGAGAAGATAGATAGGTAAAGAGAAAGAGAAAGAAAGAGTGAGAGAGAGAGAGAGAGAGAGAGAGAGAGAGAGAGAGAGAGATAGAGAGAGAGAGAGAGGTGGGAGACAGAAAGACAGAGAGAGAGAGGTGGGAGACAGAAAGACAGAGAGAGAGAGAGCGAGCGAGAAAGAGAGAGCGGTGTAAATATATCACAGAGAAGAGGAGAGGAGAGAGAGTGAACAAGAGCACTTGAGAGAGAGAGAAAAGAGAGAGACCAGACCCCCCCCCCTCCTCCCCCCTCCTCCCCCCTCCTCCTATCTCTCCAGTAAGCTGCACATCCACAGCAGGGACCAGGCAGGATCTACACCGCTGATAAACTCCCCACACGCATCCAGGCGCTGCCAGAGATAAGCAGACATGCCAAACATTTCTGTCAGGGAGCACTTTGCCAAGAAGCTCCTCATGTCCGACCGCCCATCAAAAGCCTACTCCCTCTCATACCACCTACCACGCACCCGTCCGCCACCCCACCCACCCACCCACCCTCGGAGACCAATCGGGCCTGTGGATCCTTGTTTTAGTTTCCTAGGGCCCTGGAGATGCAAACAGAGGGCTGATAAGGGAGGGAAGGGCTGCTGAAGCGCTACATTGTGCTCCAGAGGAGAAAGAGGAAAAAACAAAGCGAGAGGCCGGGGATGTGACGGGGCTTGTTGGCCTGCAGAACGCATCTCCATGGGGGTGTTCAGGGTGGAGAAGGGTGGAGAAGGGTGGCAGCAGCTCGGATGCGATGCGGGTCAGACTTGCATCTACCATAGGGGCGGCCCGTCTAGGATCTGAACCCTGACTCCTCCGGTTCTATTCCAACTGAATCTGTCATAGCTATCTGTTTATATTTCTATTGAACCTTTAGCTGTCCAGGTATGTAAGACATTGAGGATAAATTGTGTTGGGTTTTCAAACATGGCTCCCCTACTGGGGAGAGACGTACGTGCCCTGTTTTGTCCACGTCCGTCCCCAAAGTTTGATCTGTGTTTGTGATAGAGATAGCATCACAGTGTGCTCTCTCTCTCCCTCTCCCTCTCTCTCCCTCTCTCCCTCCCGCGGGCTGCTTCTCCAGAACTTCAAGAGCCCGTGAGAGCGAGCAACGCACCTGCTCCACACACAATAGGCAGGACTCCAATAGACCCCCAAGTCGGCCTTTGAAGTGGTCAGTGGAGCAGAGGGGCCTCAAAGGCCCCCGGGGGCCCTCCTCTATCGCACGCATCGCACTCTGAGGTTTCAGGCAACACACACACACACATACACACTGGGAGAAGGGCCCTTTTTAAGGACATTCAAGAGTAAGGGGGGCTGACCAGCGACCACACCACATCAGACAGACGAGATGTTCACCGGAGATGCAGACAAAGAAAGAAAGAAAGGAAGATGGGAGAAGAATAGACATGAAGAGAAGAAGAAAGCAGCCTTGTGTTCAGTGGAGGACTAATGGAGGAGGGCTACGTTTGTAGGCTTAGCGTGATAAGATGAGAGGCCGCGGGCCGGGCTACGCTGTGTTCAGGATGTTTGTATTGACGGGGATATGCAGCAGATTCTCAGTGGAGATGTCACTGATTCCGGCATTGTTCTGTGTTAGCAACCCAGTGCAGTTTACCAGTGGGCTACGGAAAGCATCATTAGCTTTTGCTTGTTTCAATGTGATCTTCTTTGATAGAAGGAGACCACTGATCTAGGATTGAGCGACATTCTTCAGTCAGGTATCAACAGAAACTGTAGTTATTTTGGCTTATCTAGGGGCTAGGGGAGGATGTATCCGCTTGTACTTGTTTCTCTGTGGATTTTGTTTGCATGCAGTGGTAGATGATGACCTGTGATCTGTGTGTGAGCGGGGATAAGAAACTAACTCTGTAGTTTAAAAAATGGAGGCTTTGCGTACAGTGTGTTTGCACACTGTACGTATTGGTATTGACGTCTGCACAGCTCCATCTGGTCCGACGGTGTGCGCTGAGCTGCTGACGGGAGCGCTTCCTAACCATCAACAAGCTGTGAAATATGACATCATAAAAGGCGGTTGGGTTTTCATTTTTTCCCCCTCGATGATGAGGGATCTATGAATTATTCAGAGGGCAGCGATGGCAGTATATTTTCCCCCCTGTCTGGATCCGTTTCTCCCTCTGTCTGCTCTTCCTTTTTTTCCTTTCCCCCCCCCTCCTTTATTTTTTATTTCAACCACTCCCGACTACTTATTTCTTCTGTCACCATACAATGGTTTTTCGTTTGGTTTTTTAACCCGTTTTTTGCTTCCTTCGCTCTTTTCTTTTTCATCACTGCGCTCTCTCGCCCTTCTGTCTCTACTTTACCTCCATGTTTTAAGGGGGCCAGTGGAAAAAAAAGGAATCCCGACGACCACCCACTTTCGCCAGAGGAGCGCTAAATAAAAATTTAAAAAAATTTAAATTCCAGAAGCACTGAGGGAAAGATGAAGGGAGGGAGGAGGAGAAAAGCAGGAGAGGGACAGAGAGAGAGAGAGAGAGAGAGAGAGAGAGAGAGAGAGAGAGAGAGAGAGGAATAGACCAAGGGAGGGCAGACCATGTACAATGGTAAATAACTAGTCAGTCTTAAAGTGGGCCGCTCACCTATAGGGGCCTCAGGGCCCAACTCTGAGGCATATACCAAAGTCAAGTGAGTGGAAAGCTGTATTAGTCAACTGACACACACCCCAAAGCACCACACACACTCGACACAGCTAAATCATCCCACTGTCAGCGTCAGGGCCTAGAAAACAGAGTCAAGAATGCTGTCTCTGAGACCCGAACAATACTCATCTGTCATTGGCCCAGTTTTGGTCTCCGTCCCTCAGCAACCTCCCCAATGCATCATGTCTGAACCTCATCAGTCCACCATGGCCTCACACAATGACACGCCTCATGCCATGTGGAGTGTATGACCAGCCATTGGAGGTGGATGTCTCTAGGAGTGGCAGGACCACATGGGGAATAGGAGAGGTGAATGCACTTTACACATTCTTGGGGGGGGTGGGTGCGTGTATTTTCAGTGTCGTATCGCTCACTACAAACACACTGAGCAGTTTAAATGGCATTCATAAAAATGTTCAATCCTATTCCTTCTGGTTACTGCAAGGACACAATCACATCAGCCAACAATTGAGAGAGGGGCTTGTTTATAATGTATAGCGACTATACAATCCACACAGATGTTTCAACAGATCAATGGATATCATCTCAAGCTGCAAAGCATATACATAATTTCCCATTACAACACTACACAGATGTCCCAAAAAAACACTTGTGCCCATAAACTGCAGAGAATATATATAATTCCACATTACAACATTACACAGATGTCCCGGCAAACACTGTTTGAGGTTTTTTTTGCCTTTTTTGTGTCCGTTGGCAACCTGGAAGGGATTCAGCCTTGCAACTGCAACCCTTTGATGTAATTTATTATCCATAACAAAAAAGACACAACATGTTCCTGTGTATCATCCCCCCGTCCTGCCCGTCCCCCCACCAGTGCCTCTTCCAATCAGCTGTACCCCCAACTAAATCACCAACATATGCCTCTGCAGGGCTGCACTGATACACACAAGACAGCAGAAACAAACAAGGGTAAAATCCATGAAAACTTCATTTCCTGCACCAACTACCATCTGTACCACCCACTCCCCCCCCGCCGCCCATCCTCCCCAACTCGACTCCTCTTATTTGGTGTAATAACTCCAGTAATGAGAAAGAAATGTAATAAGTTGAGGGGATAAATGGAGCGTGACATCCATTCCCAAAGTGCCCGGGTACAGTGGTTCTCTTCTGAGTGTGTTTCACCCGCCACCGCACATGTAGGAATGTATATACATACGTACGTTGCTGATGAGTTGGCAAAGCTGTGTTTTTCCAAGTTTGAGCAGAGTATGAAGTATGTCAGTGTATATCTGTGTGTGTGTGTGTGTGTGTGTGTGTAAAAAAAACCCGGTGTGCTGTGTTTTTCCTTCCTTGTTTCACAGTCCAATTCATGCCAATCCAATCACCATGGTTACGCACCATCAATCATGCCTCATCCATCACTAATGTACTTCAAATGACCTGCTTTAGAGGAGCCATCAACGCCCACGACGGCCATTGTTTAAAATGGCGCAAGCAGGGCCCTGGCAGTGATCAAACAAACAGAGTAATAGCGAGCAATTTAGGGGCCACTCCACGTGAGATAGGAGACGTAGCCGGGCTGAAGAGGCCCTTCACTTCCTCGCCTGTCCAACCGAAACCCCCCCTTCACCCCGGCACAGCTCCGCACTTTCAATATTTTTACCGCCCACGCCTTGCATATCAGGCCTGTAATGAGCACCTCGGCTAATGCAAAGAACAACACAATCAGCGCCAAAATGGACAACTTCCCCCTCCTTCCAGTCCAGCCACGAGTGTGCTCCAACTCCCTCAATGGGCTTCTGTGTTTGCGTGCCCTTTGACGAGGAGCACATTGGTTTGTTCGACCACTTGTGCTCATTGTGTGTGTGTGTGGGACTACTCCAGCTGGTGCCCCCTGGCCTCCACCTCCATGCCCAGCCTAAGATAGCAGTACTGGGTGGTAAAATGTATCTGCCCCTTGACCCAACCATCCCCACGGCATGCCATCTTTGACGAGTAACCATAAAACACAGAGGCTATATGGACATGATCCGGCAAGCTATACCCTGGGTCGAGGACTGTTCCTGATAAAGAGAAATGACTGACATATCCCCTTTTAAAATACAAAGCAAAGCGGGCCAGCCTGTTGGTTTACACTGCAGAGGAGGAATCGGATAAAGATATTAATGGAGCCCTTGGGGCGACCATAAATCCAAAAGGAAAATAAAAGGATTGGCACAAAAGCAGATTTAAAGACGTACAAATGTGAGACGAGTTGTCATCATTAAATGGAATTTGTTATAGCTAATAATATATACAGATATAGACATCTGCAACATATTTCTTCTCATCTTCGGTCCATGTGGGGGTGAGGAGAATATGGCGTGTTGTTTTTACGTCTTTCTTCCCTACTTTGCCCATTCGTGTTCTTGGCATGGCCATCATTTCACGAAATACGACTCTCAATCTTCTTTTCCAGTTTCCTTTTCATTGCAGATCAGGCTTCAACCACTCCTTTGAGAGCCGTGAGATGTGCCAAAAAGACATCCACACCCAGCAACAACAAACATCACTTAAATCCACCTTCTGTTGAATAGCTTGTTCCGTTCCAAGAGGGAAGATGGGGAGGGAACCGAGTGTGTGGCTGTATTTTTGTCTCCTCCCCGTGCGAGTCAGAAAACTCTCCCTCATCCTGAAACAACGAGCATACGTTAGTCCGTACCCTTCAATTTGTTTGTTGACTCCCTGACCGTTTTTTATATCTGAGTAAGTGCTTGCTTTGGTGGAGACGGCTCAACAGCCCTTCCAGCTCTTCCTCTGAGCGCACCAACGACTTCCCTTCCCTCTGCAGATAACATCCACTCTGACGCGGCGCAGGGAAAAAGCTAAGTAATTGGCCAGAAATCAAAGCTAATTGGCTCTTGTTTAGCTCTCTTCCTGTCCTGGGGCGAGAGCCGGCGCATGACACCGGACTTGCTAGCCCCGCTATGCTATGCGCTACGCAGAACGAGACCAACAAATAAGCAATTACCACAGGATGCAAGGGTGACATCGGGCCTGATCCGGGCCTACACCGCGCTATGCGAACCGTCCCTATCTGCAGGGCGTGGCGGGCCTCCAGCGGGGCCACTGGGCAGACAGGCCCTGATCTGACCCCCCCCCCCCCCCCCCCCGGATTAGCTGATAGCCATCAGGTTCTCAGGCGGTTCCCACCATAAAGACTCATTCAGACCCCCGCTCACCCAGGGGGATTTAACCCCGAGCTCTCCTCCCCTTCCCCTCAGCCCCATGGATCATGTCGTGGTTTTTTCTTTCCCCCGGTGTCACGATGATGCTACATTTCCTTAGTACATTTCCTGTTCCTCTGGAATATGGACGTGCTTTGGCAGAGTGTGTGCTCGCATGTAAAAGTGATTCCTCCTCCGATATTGTCCCTGCTTGACGGCGGTAATAAAACAAGAGTAGACAAGGTGTGACTACTACAACTTTTGGATTGATCTACAAAGCGCAACATCAGAAGCTCCACCGGAACACTACAGTAGAGCAGAGTGATGGGTAGTAAAACTAATGAAGCAAGACCCGAGTGCTGTTTGCACCACAGTGGCAACATGACCTACATCTCTCCAACGTGGAGGAATTCTGATCCTTATCTGCTGTAAGATAAGGCCCCAGGGGACATAACAAGTCCTTCTGGCACACAGACTTCTGTTTCTGTCTCAATCTGTCCTCTTCTTATTGGCAAAATACTTGGATCCTCTCTCTCTCTCTCTCTCTCTCTCTCCCTCTCCCTCTCTCCCTATCCCTCTCTCTCTCTCGCTCACAAACAGTTGGCTCTGGGGATTGCAACTGCTGCTTTATAGATCACAGGTGGACAACTTCTACTTTAAAAATATTCCCCCTGTGAGCCCACGACACTCCTCGGGAACTACTTGACGACCAGGATACTTTCTCCCTTTTCTGTGCCTTTTACTTCTCCTTCAGATACATGATACTGTCTTTATTCCTCCAAGGCCCTTCTCATAGGAAGAACCCGATCCCATTCAGGGTCCCAGTGTCGCCAGGACCCTCACCCTTCCTCCTCCCTCCCCCCTCCACCACGTCACCCACCCTATATCATCCCTCCCCCCTCACCACCACCACCCTCTCCTTCCTATCATCTCTCCCCCCTCCACGACATTCAATCCAAGATCTCCTCCTCTCTGGAATGTACTTTTTTTTCCCACATCCCCTCCCATCCCCTCTCTCTCTCTTTCTCCCTGGACACTGGTTCCCCCCTGGCAGTCTGGTAGTGGGTGGGATGGTGGCGGAGGGGCTTGCCCCCAGATCCATTCATCCTCTCCAGTGAAACGCGACACGGTCACCCACCCCCCCCCCCCGCCCCCCCCCCCCCCGCCCCCCCCTCTATGTCCAAAAGTCTCCATCCCAGGCCCCCCTCACCCTGCAGGAGGCAGGGAGCCGGGACGCAGCAAAGCATTGTGGGAAGTTGGGAAGGAGAGCCAGCAAGAGACACAGGACGAGAACGTGAGCTTGGCTTGACACTCACGGGGAAGACAGTACCGCAAAAACTGCCGTGAAGACACACAGCAGCAGGGGTTGTCAACGCACCCCACTGGACCAGATATTTATTTGCATCCCACCTGATTGGCTGTCACCGCGGGATACGTGCGACCTGGGAAGCCGATTACAAAGACGCCAAGATTAACAGACGCTGCTGATGTAAGCCCATCACATCTACGATGGTGGGCGGGGGGTCCGAGGTACCTCGTCCAGCACCACAATCAACACAGCGACACGCAGATCAACAGGAGGGAAACAGGCAGCGGAAAAAACCCATTAATGTACAAAACTACGGGGCAATTATGGCAGTAGACGTACCATTATAAAAGGCGGCTATGTCACACTCCCCCCTGTCCCCGGTTTACCAGACATGACAACCCCCTCGCTGAATTAGCATAATCGGGGTTTACCACGTGAGCAGTAATTTGTCGGAAAATCTCTTACCCCCACCGGGTTCATTATCGGACGAGGGTCCATTAAAACAACTGAATTAGCATCTCAATGGGCTAGCCATAAGGTACTGCCTGGCCACTGTTTGAGAGAGAAATTGGCTCTATTAAGTCAGAGGGAAATGTATGAGAATGTGGTTGTGCGACTGCACGCGTTGACCAGTTTGTGTCGCACAGCCACGACTGTGTGTTTGCGAGTTTGTTAGTGTGTGCGTCCACGTGTGTGTGTGTGTGTGTGTGTGTGTTAATTGAGAACGTACTCATGAAGGAAAAAAGCAAAGAGTGATTAAGTGATTAAGAGTTCACAATAACAGCGTGACTATAGAGTCTGACCTAGTATAAATCTATAAAAAACATCCAATTGTATTTTTCCATTTACAATGCAACCGCGCCACCCTAATCGAGTTAATGTCTGCCCCGGTGATATAAACCATGCGAGGAAACGCAGTGTAACGTAATTTAATATGAGGGATCATATTCAGCTCTGTAATCTTTCTGAGGAGCTCGGAAAGCTTCTTCCCACGTAGATTAAATAAAAAGCGTCTTCATCTTCATCATCTGTAATAATGAGATCCCCTGAGCTGATGCGTGGTCTCTGTGTTTGTCCACGTACGAACTGTGCTGAAATACCACCAGAACTAATCGCACTCAAAGAGCAGCGCACAGAAAGAGAATTCATTTAGCTTAAAAGAAGAGGAAGAAAAACTAGAAGACAGAGTTGAAGATGAAGAAGAAGTTGAAGAAAAAAGGATGTTCATTTGGAGCTTAATCACTTGTCACTAATTAACACATCTCCAACACAGGTTGAAAGGCAGCAACAAAACGCAAACAAAACAACAGCCATCTAAACAATTACAGTCCGGATCGTTTGATTCGTACAATCCACTGCTTTTCCCAAGAGTGTGTGCTTCCCATACACGCCTTTGACTGCACACACTATCAGAGGAGCGCATGAGAATCAAGAGGAATAAAATCAAGCATTTATACACATTTTCGATATATAAAATTGATAAAAAAAGAGAGAAAGGAGTGGGTGGTGAAATGAGGCTTAATGTTCATCTGAGTTTGATAAGGCAGAGAAGGGGATTCTCTCTACAGTTTAGCCCTTAATAAGATAGGTCTTAGGGCTGTCTATCTGTATCTCAATAGCTTATTTTAGCTACAGCTAACAAGGTGTGCAGATGCCTGGGCAATGTGATGAATCGCCACTGGCAAAGAGAGAGATATAGGGATAGCTATAAAAAATAGAGAGAGAGCGCGAGAGACAGAGAGAGAGCTTCTTTAAATGATGAATGGACACGGTTTCAAGGAACCTTGAAGCAATGGGGGTTACGAGCAAAAAACACAAACCCTATCTGTCTCAATAGTGTTCAATAGCTCCTGATTTCTATAGGCGTGTGCATGTGTGTGTCTATTGGTGCATTCACTGTATGTCTGTGAGTGTGTGTGTGTGTGTGTGTGTGGGTGCGCATGATTGCGAGTGCGTGTGTGCAACTGCGTTCCGATAAATGAATTCTGCAGAGCTATTACCTGTCTGAAATGGTGGCCCAATTATGACAGCCTCCTTCAGCCCAGAGCCTCGCAAAAACCAAACGTGCATGAAATTGATTACCCCTACACCTGGGCCTCATGAGGGCCCGCTCCGCACCCCCTGCTGCCCCCGGGCCCTGGCTCCAAGCCTGCCCGGCATGCCTCTCCACCAGCAGAATAATAACAAACAGTGTGAGGGACATTCATACCGTATGTACACTGTTTACATTTCCACTTCCAGGGGCAAAAGTCGAAGGAGAAAAAGACGCATGAAGAAAAAATGAATACAGATATCTTTTCTTTCTCCACACCAGCAGTATTGCACTACATTAGTAGCACAGCCGTTGTGTTACAATACGTTTATTTAGCGGTTTTATCGAAAGGACTTACACACACTATGTGAGGGGGGGGGGGTTTATATGTTCAAGAGCATACACAGAAGGACAAAAATAAAACATTTATTTTTTGTAAAAAAGACAAAAAAAAGACAAAAATAAAACAGATTTATTTTTGTAAATATATTTTGGGAGAAGAAAGGAGTAAAGAGAAGGAAAAAACAACACATATTTTAAAATAAAGAGCTATTGAAAGAGGGAGAGAGAGAGAGCAGGGGAGAGACCGTAAACTAGAGACACATCTGCCTTTGAATAATCACCTTGCCTCTCACCTCACCATCCTCCCTCCTATCATTAAAATCTAGCAGTCTTTTATATCCCTCCAGCATTCTTTAATATTCCTCTCTTACACACCCCCTACTACCACCTCCACCTCCACCACCACCTCCACCTCCATCTATTCCAGATTGACCAAATCCATTAGGCTCCAAGGTTAGCAGGGCGGGGCCCAAGAACGTTCCATTGAGAGGGAAACGTCGACGGCAACGGCATTCCTCAATGGCTTCTAAAGAAATAAATAGAGATGTTTTCGTGAAGCCGGCAACATGAGCCAGGGACAGTGTGTGACCACTGCGTTAGTGTGCAAACATCCCAAAGAAATATCTTTCTTTTCTTGCTCCTCCTCTTCCCAGGAGTCAAGGTGAGCACCCCTGTGGCCTCATGCGGCACCTGATCTAGCCGGACCCCAGGGGGACCAGGAGACCTGTGGAAGGGGGAGAGGTGAGGGGGCAGAGGACAGTAGGCTGTTTCACTCCCTAACAGCTCCTGGAAGTACAAAAAAACGTTCCACTGTTGACCTCCGTCTCTCAGGGGGAGCATCTCTTGGTGGGGGGGGGGTACACAGTCCACACCCCCAATCCTCCCGCACTCCACCCACTTTTCCCTTCATGGCAATCCACACAGTAGCTCTAGGGCTTGCAAGTGTGTGTGTGTGTGTGTGTGTGTGTGTATGCACGTGTGTGCACGTGTATGTAGGTGTGTGAGTGTGTGTGTGTGCGGACGTGCTCACGACCACGCCCCTTGCCTGCGCCTCTGATTATATCCCCTCACAGGGCGACCTCACACAGCACAGGGATGACAGCCTGCCCAGCCAAATTGCACACAGATGGCCTGTGTCAGGGGCCACTTTCTGCACACGCAGGAGTGTGGGGCCTGTGTGTTTGAGTCTGGGGAGTCCTGGTCCACAGGCTTGTCCCCGCTTCTATCTCCGACTGTCTACCAGAGACAGAGACCGCTTGGGTTGGACTCCTGATATGAACCAGGCAGACCACACCTCTCTCTCTTCCCCGCTGTACTGTCAGAACATGAGGAGTACGAATCCAGGCGAAACCAGTGCAGAGCAGTCATGATGTATCCTAGGCAGCAGCACTATCGTCCAACACCCGGGCTCCACAGACAAAAGCACACAACACACCTGAACGCAACGGTCGGAACTAGCACAAGTAAAGCGCCAGAAAAGCCCCGCTACACAACACACAGCGTACACTAGGAACGCTGCATCTCTCCGCCCGCATCACCATTTTGTTTTGTGAGCCTCTGTGTGTACGACAGTGGGCGTGGCCGCTGGCGTGTACGTCTTTGTCGGCGCCGGTGTATGTATGTACATGTGTGTGTGTGTGTGTGCGATGTGTGTACGTGTGTGTGTGTGTGTGTGTGTGTGTGTGTGTCCGTCACGCCGCGGTGGGTCCCAGGCGCTGGACCCGCCCCCAGCCCCCACTCGTCTCTCCCGCCTCCCACAGTCCTTGTTTTGCATTCCTGGTCATTACATTACGAGCGGGCACAGTGTGGCGTACCTAATAGAGCAGCTTTACACTGGCCCAGATGACACCAATCACTGGGTCTGGGAGGAGAAGAAGGAGAAAAACAAAACTGCAACCGTCCCCCTCTCTCTCCCCCCACCCAAACTACAACCGTTGCCCTCTCTTGCCCACCCCCCCCCCCCCCCCCCCACCAGGTCAACCGTCCTGTCTGCCTCTCCCCACATGACCCCGCCCTCGCTCCCCAGCTCACTCGCTCCTTCCTTCCTTCATTCCCTCCCTCTCTCTCCCTCCTTCCTTCCTCCCCCCCTCCTCCTCCCTTACCGCCGTGGCTCCCTGAGAAGCCATGGCTAAGGGTTAGGGGGACGGACGGATGGTGCGGTGGGAGAGATTGTTCCAGCGCAGGAGGATTGGGGGGGGGGACAGACCGGGCCGGGGGGCCGGGGGGCTGGGGCTCCCTATATGTGACGGATGCAGCGGCGACTCCCCCATGGCAATCCAGATGAATGTTAAGCATGCATTATTAAAGGAGGACAGGGTGGAGGTGGAGGAGGAGGGGGGGGGGGGGATCGCTATATTTTTGATATTGAAACCCAACCCCAAAGCCCAACCCCAAAACCTCACCCCCACCCACCCACCTCCCCTCCGCTTATGAATAATTCCAGCTCTCCCCCCCCTACTCCTCCCCCTTCATCTTCCGCCAAAATGGATTACCTTGTTCTGGGTGTGTATAAGGAGAAGGAGGGGAGGGGGCTGCTCCCTCCTGGTTCCCCGGAGATGGGGGGGGGGGGGGGGGAGTATGTGGGGAGAGAGAGAGAGAGAGAGAGAGAGATAGAGAGAGACAGAGAGAGAGAGAGAGAGAGAGAGAGAGAGAGACAGAGAGAGAGAGGCTGTGTGATATATATATACAGTATATATATATATACATATACTGTATACCAGAGACAGAAGCCCCATGCGTCGCTCTGTAATGAAGCAAAGTCAAAGAAGCGGTGCGTTGCATACGTCTGGAGGGCCGGGTCGCTGTTTGTATATTCCCTTTGATTCACTGGTCAGATCTGAAGACGCCATCCCTTTGCCATGAAGAGAGAGTGTGTGTGTGTGTGTGTGTGTGTGTGTGTGTGTGTGTGTGTGTGTGTGTGTGGAATGCAGGGAACGAGAGAGGGAGAGGGGGGAGGTAGAGGGGGAGTGGGCCAGAGATCAGGATTCTGGAGGTGGGGGTAGGGAGGGGTGGGGGGGGAGAAGGCCAATTAACTGGCACGCTGGGGAGAAAGAGAGACAGAGAGAGAGAGACAGAGAGAGAGAGAGAGAGAGGGAGAGGGAGAAAGAGAGGGGAGCAGGGCCAATTAGGAGAACGGGTGGAGAGACCCCTGCCACAAGCCTGCAATAAGCCCCAAAAGAGAGCGAGACAGGGAGACTGTCTCTCTCCCTCTCACAAACACGCACGCACGCACACACACACACACACACACACACACAGGGGAAGACATTTTAATTGGCCAGAGCTCGGTTGTCAAGAGGTGTGTTTTATTAAAGGTGAGGGGTTGAAGAAAGAGATAGGAAAAACAAATAGAGAATTTTGTTTCATTCAGGTATGTTCATAGTGCTTGAAGGAGCTTGACTTTGTGGGCTCGGTCTGTGTGTGTGTGTGTGTGTGTGTGTGCATGTGTGTGCATGTGTATACAGGGTGTATTTTTCATAGTCCATCAAAAAGCGTGATGAAAGCCTTCTTGGATTATACACAGTAGGACGCGACACCATAAACTTAAAATCCACCGGAAATAACCCTGATGGACTGAAATGCAACGCCTCAATTTACAGAGAAAGCGGCCAACGTTTCCAGTAAGACGCTGAGATAAAAGACACATTTCCTGGTAATCCATAAACGGCCGTCTCTCACCTTCATCATCTAACAATTATTTGACAATTATACACAGAAATGTCATTCAACAGGTCCCACTTCTCAACACCAAAGCCAAATTTATGCACTCCCTTCAGGAATGTCTGGCGTCTCTTCACGACGTCTCGTTTAAGTCTGGGGCAAATTGAAGGGCATTTTAATTTAGGATGGCTGCACTGGCTGTCTCTTAGTCGAGTCAAAACAGCCGATGCAGTCGTTAAAGGGCAGCTGTATAATTTCTCTCACACCGCAGGAATGGAGCAACAGCTCTGAGTGCAGACGACACACAATGAAAATGAGAGAGAGAGAGAGAGAGAGAGAGAGAGAGAGAGAGAGAGAGAGAGCGAGAGAGAGAGAAACAGAGAGAGAGAGAGAGAGAGAGAGAGAATCATGAGTTGTGATTCTGGATTTGGTACTCCCATTATCCATGCTGAAAAAACTGCTTACAGCCTTCAGCGCAATCAGCAACAGTGTGTTCTCTCTCTCTCTCTCTCTCTCTCTCTCTCTCTCTCTCTCTCTCTCTCTCTCTCTCTCTCTCTCTCAGCTGGCAGATTATCATCTTCCTCGAGGGCTAGAGGACATGGAGGACAAGCCCCACCATCATCATCATCATCTTCATCATGGGGCTCGTCCACCTCTCTGACACAAAGAGGAGCAAACATGTCCATGGCCTTATGACAGGTGGCCGTTTTCCCTGGCTCTGCCCTGTGTCCCTTGCGGCTTACAGATGGCCAGCAGGCTACAAAAAGGGGAACGCAAGCCAATAATTAGCCAGGGGTCCACTTCACACGCTCGCCTTGACCTCTGACCTCCTGTGCTCACCACCGCTTCCTGTGAGACGTATTTAGGGACGCTATTGTCCGCGCGGGCCTTTGATCACACAGCCACACAGCTGTTTAATACATGAGGAGTCATTAGGGTGGAGCCTACCTCGCCTCCCCCTCCCCTCTCTCTATCTCGTCTCCCTTGCTCTCCCTGGGCTTTAATACATAATATGTTGGAGGTAAGCGGAGGGAAGGTTAAAAGGTCGACCCCCTGCGTTGACCCGGGAAGGGCAAGGGTGCTTGATCAGTGGTCAGCCATTAACAAGCCTCTTCAGAGAGAGAGAGAGAGAGAGAGAGAGAGAGAGAGACAGACAGAGACAGAGAGAAGGACAGACAGAGACAGAGAGACAGAGAGAAGGACAGAGAGAGACAGAGACAGAGAGAGAGAGACAGAGAGAGACAGAGACAGAGAGAAGGACAGAGAGAGACAGAGACAGAGAGAAGGACAGACAGAGACAGAGAGACAGAGAGAAGGACAGAGAGAGACAGAGACAGAGAGAGAGAGACAGAGAGAAAGAGAGAGAGAGAGAGAGAGGACGCCTTGGGGCTCCTATATGTATGAGAGAGAGCCATTTGCGTCACGTCAGGACAGAGATTAAAATTCAATGGAGGAAAGGACAGGGTCGTCAGTCTTTAAGCCCCACCTCAGCGACGCCCCTCTAGCTACACCCACCCCCAGCACCCCCAGGGTCGAGGCAGGACGAGGACCTGATTCTGTTAAGGTCAAATAACACTGATTCAAACTCTAATGGATGGAGTTTAAGAAAAAAGGGTTGGAATTATTGAATTGATTTAATGAATTTGTGCGTGTTTGTGTGTGTGAGTGTGTGTGTGTGTGTGTGTGTGTGTGTGAGTTTGAGTAAGTGAATGTGTATGTGTGTATGTGTGTGCATGTGTGCGTTTGTGACAGAGTGTACGTGATTGAGAGTGTGTGTATGAGTGTGTGTGTCTGCGTGTGTGTGTTTGTGTGGATCTCCCATCAGGGAGGAAGACTTTGAGAAGGTGTGAGATAAGCTTGGTGAACATGTGTATTTGTACAAGACGTGTGGGCTGACAGGAGGATTTCGGTCTGATTCACAGCTGCTTTGCGTGTGCATGTGACACAAATAAACATGCACGCACGCACACACACACACACACCACACACACATCAGTTAAATCTATATCTCTCTTCTCACTGATCCAAACCACAGCCAGTTACACTCAATCTTATTTTATTCCTTATTCCTTTTTATTTCATCCATTTTATTCCTTTTTCCTTCACCACCCCCCCACCCCCCCCCCCCCCACACACACACACACACACACACACATACAGCTCTTCTGTCTGACTCAAAATATCTAAAATGGCCATACTGTGGTTTTCTCCTGACCACATAAATGATTTCCAAAATACTACGTCTACATATGTATAAATCCTCCATAGCGTGGACCTCCTAAACTACAAGAAATATTGCATAGGCAGACGGGCTTCTAATGGAGCCCCTTTCAGCTGGCCTCTCGTACAGATGTTAAATTATAGTGGGCACGTAGATGGCTGCCCTATAAATCACAGCAGGGGAAGCAGTTTGTTTAATGCGATGATGGGAATATCAAATGAAGACATCAATAAAAATTAGCACAAAGACTGAAAGGACGTTACAAACTTGCGCTGTGATAAATCAGCCACATATCACCGCAAGGGGGAATATTACACACACACACATATATATATATATATATATATACATACATACATAATATATATTTATATTTATATACAGTGGGTTTCTCTCCTGTTTTTCTTTACTTCACCATGGGTCAATAAAAAGGAAAATCTACAAAAGTACTACTTAGCGCTTGAATAACTGTCAACTACAAAAATAGATACATTGAAATACTATTTACTATACTAAAAATTTAAAAAGATCAGCGAAATGCTTTATGAATACTGTGATTTTTTTGAACAATCTGCTAAATATATAAAAGGTGACTGAAGAGGCACTGCCCTAGCAAGATCTGGAACGCTGCGGCACCAGGAGAAGATAGGAGCAAATAGGAGGAGGAGGATTGGTAGACAGGTCTCATAGTGATACATCTGTCCTCCCCCTGTGAAGGAGAGGCCGCTGAGCCCATCCTCCCGTCCTGCTGATTGTAATCCGTGGATGACCACAATCAATGACTTCTTCTGTCCACGCAATCACTGGAGGACAGTGGAGGGTGTGAAGGATTTGTCAAGATGACTGGTTTGGTAGGAGTGGAATTGGGTGTGGTTTATGGTGTGTGCGGGGCGTGCGTGTGTGACTACACGTGTAAGTGTGCCCCCATGTGTGTATGTGCACTTGCATGCACAATCCTCGCAATCCATCACATTCTGTCACGTTCACCTCCGAGTGACTAAAAGAATGAGGAATGGCCGTCTATGTCCACACGTCTCCTTGCTAATCACACCCTGGGAGATGCAATAGAGCTACCATTACCATCGCATCCCATCAGAGCGTTACTATGTGTGCTGCAATCTGCAACTCGAATGGAGGGCACACAGAATCACTGTTATTCACATGTTTCATAGAACAGCGGTATTTACTCAACACAAATCAATGTAAAATTAACTACATTGCAGAAAAATAAGTAACTCAATATGAAATAAAAATTGCAAATGTTACTTTGTTCTAATGCAGAATCCCATAGTTTTATGCTCTAAAACAATCAGGGAACCATCTAGAATATAGCCGTAGTGCTGAACAATGGAGCCTGAAACAAAGGGGAGCCATTCAAATAATAATAAGATTGCAGTGGAAACTAGTTTTTCAACGCATTCAAATTAAGCGTAACCCAGACATCGCCATTAGTGAATCCCTCCCTTCTCAAATAGTACCCCGGCTGCCACCGTGCACCCTCCCATCCCCACCCACCACATCCCACATCGCCTCATTTGTAAATATTCAAATTATTTTACGCTCCCATTGTTTCCGATGCACCGTTCTTTTTTGCAAGCCGTGCTAAAAAATGCCTAGATTCGATAAGATGGAGTCGGGAGAGGAACACAATGAAGAAGATAAGTAATGAAAATACAGGGGGGCTCAGGGGAATTTCCAAGTGTGGTGGAAACACACACACACACACACACACACACACACACAAGGATGCATCCGTGGCCATAAACACATGTCTACCCCATTACACTCACTTGCATTAAAAAGCCATGAACACGTTTGCAATTAGCATTATAGCATAACAAACTGAGTGCAAAGCGCCCGAGGAGGGAGAGAGAGAGAGAGAGAGAGAGAGAGACAGAGAGAGAGACCATCAATGATTCACCAGGGGAATATTGAGCAGCCAAATGTGCCGGGTGTGCCTGAATATATGTGTAAACACCAGTTAGACGCATTTACCTCGCGTCCCAACACCTGTCTAAATACCGCCCGCATCCAAATGCCTGGTTGAGCTTCCTGGTAATGCCTGGTGACCTTGGATTTCAAAATAGCAACACACACACACACACACACGAAAAACGTTGTGCATGTGCATATTTATAACACACACAGCTTAGGAGGCAAGCCCGTTGTTGAAGCAGTAATTTAAGGCTGCTTTTCTTTTTTAAGTGTGGAAAGAGAAAGAAATGAACCGCCCTGCTTAACAGATTACCAGATAACCTCCCGACCCGCGTGAAGGGAACCACCAGCGAATCACACGCTCATTACAGCTCTGTCTGGATAGGTCTTGTACTGGACAGGTCATCTACTAACTGGGTCTGTACTGGCTGGGTCTGGTACTGGCTGGGTCTTGTACTGGACAGGTCGTCTACTAACTGGGTCTGGTACTGGCTGGGTCTGGTACTGGCTGGGTCTGGTACTGGCTGGGTCTGGTACTGGCTGGGTCTTGGTAGTAGCGGACCAAGCACATCACAGGTACACGCTAGGTCTTGGCCTAGTGAGCCCTTCCCCGTCTCTGCGGTACAGCACTGTGTGGTGGGGGTGGTGGTGGGGGCGGCTGCTTCTTATTCAAGTGATAAATCCATGCTGAGCAGCTGTTCCCGGGGGCCTGGGGGGGGAGGGAGGGGGAGGAGGGTGGAGGGAGAGGAGGGTGGAGAAGAGCGTACCGGTACTCCCTGCAAACACTTCCTGTGCTTGGAACCACAGGCCAATGGAGGGAGAGAGGGA
>NW_028179446.1:7500-10000 GCF_964030765.1 Micromesistius poutassou | reverse complement strand
TAGAGGACAGTGTGGTTTACTATTGGAAAAACCTGAAAACAGAGAGAATTCTAGAGACAAAGAGAGAGAGAGAGATAGACAAAGAGAGAGGGAGATAGCTAGAAAGGGAGAAACAGAAAGAGTAGAGAGAGAGAGAGAGAGAGAGAGAGAGAGAGAGAGAGGGAGAGAGGGAGAGGGAGATAGAGAGAGAGTAGGAGAGAGAGAGTGAGAGGGAGAGAAAGAGAGAGAGAGAGAGAGAGGAGAAAGAGAAAGAGAGGGTGGAGCGAGAGAGAAGGAGACAGAAAGAGTGGGATAGAGAGAGAGAGAGAGAGAGAGAGAGAGAGGGAGAGAGGGAGAGGGAGATAGAGAGAGAGTAGGAGAGAGAGAGTGAGAGGGAGAGAAAGAGAGAGAGAGAGAGAGAGAGAGAGAGAGAGAGAGAGAAAGAGAGGGTGGAGCGAAAGAGAAGGAGACAGAAAGAGTGGGATAGAGAGAGAGTGAGAGGGGCAGAGAGAGCGAGAGAGAGAGGGGTGGTGGGGGGGGGGCGGGGGAAGGGAAAAAGACGATGGAGCAAGAGCGGGGCGGAGCGAGTGAAAGGGAGAGGACAGTGGACAGTTGGCGAGGCCAGATGTTGACCTGTGCCCTGAAGGATTCCATCAGTGAGCGCAGACCTGGTGCCGACAGACGGCGGTCCCCAGGCGGGCCCTCCTCCGGCCCCCGCTGCCTTTGTCTCTCTGTGTTCAGCCACATCCTTCACTTCCTCTCCTCCTCTCCCTCACTTCCACATTTGTCCTCTTCCCCGGGCTTGTCACATCCTCCTCCTCCCTCCCTCTGTCGCTGCTGCCCGGAGCACACCTTCCAGATTGAGTAACACACTACACACTACACACTACACACTACACACTACACGCTACACGCACACACACACACACACACACACGCAGATTGGTGCAGGCACACGCACACATAATCAGACACGTATACACACGCACTGGTGCAGGCACACACACACACACTCGCGCAGGCGCACGCACACACACACACACACACACACACACACACACACACGCACACACACACACACACACATACACACACACAAGCACACTCCTACACCTTGCAAATCTATAATTTCACAATGACATTGACCAAAATGTCAAATAGGAGTAGGAGTCAAGAGGCAAGGTGTATATTTAAACTGTGTGTGTTTGTCTGTGTGTGTGTGTGTGTGTGTGTGTGTGTGTGTGTGTGTGTGTGCGCCTGTATCTGTGAGGGTGCTATATTTACCTTAACATCAACCTTTCCATGAACTTAATATCAGCCACTTTTCTGATTTACCCTTTAAACATCTTGAGTGCCACTCAATGAAGCAAAAACAATTATACACTCAATGACTTGTGTTGTGTTTTAATATCGTCCAGGTCTCGAATTCAGGTTTAAATCTAATTTCAGAAGCATAACTCCGCCCTAAATAAAGGCCGTAACCAGTGTCTAGACCTAAACACCGCGCGGCCGCTCCTTCCTTCGACCCATTCGCCACACATTCACCTCCACCCAGGGAAAAGAACCCCAACGCACATAAACAAATCAACAAACAAACTCCCGGGGGGGAAAAAAACCCTTGAGCAAACACAAGAAAAATCACCATCTTTCTTCTTCTTTCTGCGTATAAATGGCTGTGCATTCAGGGGTAAATCCAGGCCTCACGCCCCAACATGTCCCTATTAAGAAGCACAGGAGCGCAGGCTGAATGGAGGCGCAGAATGTGGGAACCAGAGGTCTCTTGGCTCGCCTGCATCACCATCTGCTCTGCATCCAGGCTGGCATAGCGCCCGCTCCAACGCTTGGCAAAACCCTGGTGCGTACACACACACACACCGGTCCACGCCCCACACGGACACGCACACACACACACACGCACACGCGCACACGCGGCATGCACGCACCGCATCACCGACGTGCGCGCGCACAGAGACGCACGCGCACATGCATACGCTTGCACACGCATACGCATTCACATATAAGCGCTCACGCATATGCACACACAGATCGTACGCTCGCTCACACACACACACGCACACACACACACGCATGCACACACGCTCTCTCTCACACACACGCACGCTCACGCGGTGTCACACACACACACACACACACGCGCGCATGCAAGCACGCATGCTCTCTCTCACACACATGCACGCTCACGCGGTCACACACACACACATGCGCCAACACGCTCACACACACAGGGTTACACACACACACACACACACAAACGCGCTCACACACAGAAATGCACACACGCTATTGAAAGGGCTCGTAGACTAACACATTAACGCACACAAACCACCAAAACCGCCAGAAAAAAACATGCATGCACGCTTTTGCAAGAACAAACATGTATGCGTTATAGGATAAACAATCACACTTGAATGCATGTGTACCATTAAGTGTAGCTGGAACACGTACACACACACAAAACACATATGCAAAGACACACATTAACACAAACACACACACACAA
>NW_028179447.1:0-8039 GCF_964030765.1 Micromesistius poutassou | reverse complement strand
TGTCACAGGACAGTTTGGGTTTTAGCCCAAATGAATTGGTCTTTGCACACAAGGTTCGCGGTCCATTGTCCGTGTTAAAGGATGGCTTGCAGGAGTCAGATCCGCCGGTTAATCTTATTGATTACGTGCATGGATTCCGCCGCAGGTTATTCTTGGCCTGGCGGTGCGCAAAGAAGAACATGGCTAAAGCTCAGACTCGAATGAAGGAGATTTTTGATCGACACGCAGAGAGTAGACTGTTTAGTCCGGGGGATCAGGTATTGGCGTTGTTGCCAATCCCTGGCTCACCGTTTCGTGCAAAATTTTCTGGCCCGTATGATATTGTTTGCCAAGTCACGGAACAAGACTATGTAATAGCAACACCAAATCGTAGGAAGTCTTCTCAGCTTTGTCATGTCAATTTGTTAAAACCATATTATTCTCCATCATCCAGGAGTGACGTGACAGGGGATAACGTGGGGTCGGCTGCGCTGGCAGTCGGGGGTGCAGCGTCGTCTTCTCCTATGGTGGCAGCTGATGGGGAGGATGAAGGTGCCCCTGATGACTGTGTGTTATTGCCACGACTAAAAAATTCAGAAGTGTTAAACAATCTTGATGGCCTGTTGGGGCATATGTCTGAGAAGCAGAGGAATGAACTAAAATCATTGATTTTATCCTTTTTGTCTTTATTTTCCGATGTTCCAACATGCACCAATGTGATGGAGCACGACATAGACATCGGTGATGCTGCGCCAATTAGGCAGCGTTTCTACCGCGTCCCACCAGCCAAACAGAAAGTTCTGGAGACTGAGGTCCAGTATTTGATCGATAATGGGCTGGCAAAACCGTCGTACTCCAGTTGGGCGTCACCGTGCTTGCTGGTAGCAAAACCCGACAACACCTTTAGATTCTGCACTGATTACCGCAAGGTTAATATGGTAACTAAGCCTGACTCCTTCCCACTTCCTCGGTTAGAAGACTGTATAGACCGTGTGGGGGCTGCGAAGTACGTTACAAAATTAGATCTTCTTAAAGGATATTATCAGATCCCGCTAACAGCGCGCGCACAGGAGGTATCTGCTTTTATCTGGACGATGTTGTGACAGTGGGTGATACCTGGCCCTTACATTTGTCAAGATTGGCGGCGTTGTTTGAGAGGCTCCAGGCAGCTAACCTAATGGTAAATTTAGCTAAATGTGAATTTGCGAAGGCTACAGTGACCTATCTGGGGAAGGTGGTAGGACAAGGAGAGGTACGGCCAGTGCGGGCCAAGGTAATGGCAATAGACAGTTTTCCACCGCCTGTAACAAAAAAGGAGTTGATGCGCTTCTTAGGCATGGTGGGATATTATCAAAGTTTTTGTTTCAATTTTTCGACAGTGGTTGCACCCCTCACCAATTTGTTGAAAGGGAAAGCTCAGTTTATCTGGACTGATGAGTGCCAAGGGGCTTTTGATAATGTCAAATTGTTGCTCAGCACTGCACCGGTCCTGGCGGCTCCCCGGCTTGACCGTCCGTTTAAGATCCAGGTGGATGCCAGCCAGGTCGGAGCTGGTGCAGTGCTTTTACAAACAGATGATCAGGAAGTAGATCGTCCAGTGTGTTATTTTTCAAAAAAATTCAATCAGTATCAGTTAAATTACTCCACAATTGAAAAAGAGGCGCTGGCCCTCGTGTGGTCTCTGCAGCACTTCAATGTGTATGTAGGTGGAGGGGTTGTTCCTGTGGTTGTCTTTTCGGATCACAATCCATTGACTTTTCTGCACTCATTACAGAATCCAAATCAGCGCCTGATGCGTTGGGCGTTGTTTTTGCAACCCTACAATCTACAAATTTGCCACATTAAAGGCGTGGACAATGTAATGGCAGATGCGCTGTCTCACGCCCCGGATGGGGTGGGATAAGTGGTTGTGTGCATACCTTCACTAATTTCTCTCCTCTCTTGTCTCTATGCCCCTGTCCCTCTTAGATTACTTTTCCAGGGCCCGGAATTGCTGTGGGTCAGGAGGTTGGGTGACTGGTGAGCGTGAGGAGTGGTGAGAGAGTGTGTGTATAGGGGGGGTTTCTAGTTGACCCGGTATGAGTGTTGGGTCGATGTAACTGGTGTTGGTTGAGGGGATTTGTAGTGGTTATGTGTTTTGGGTTTTGTTATTTTTGATAGTGCAGAATCCCAGTTAGGTGGGCTTCTGTCTTAAGGGGGGGGATGTGACGACCCTGGTGAGTCTTTGACTCCACCCTGGCTGTTTGGTTTGCCTGTCCTTTCTCTCTTCCTTAATAGGTGATGCAGTTCAGGTGTGCCTGATTGGCAGCAGAATAAAAGCCCTGCATTCACAACAGTCGAGGCTGCTCCCTCCTCCCGGCGTGTTGGCTTTCTTTGTCCTTCGTTTTGTTACACATAGACTGACTTTGCATGACACTTTTGGTTACTTACATTTAACTGACTTACACCACACTTCTTTATCTTTATTCAATTTAATTCTCTGTTAAAATTATCTTCTTACTTTAATAAATTCTTTATTATTGTAAAACGGCGTGGTCTCCCCCATTTCATGTTTCATGCTATAGAGCCAGCATACTGCTTTCAGAAACTCAAAAACAGATTTGCACTGTGAGAAATGTAAAATGTAAATTACATTATATGAGAATGATGGAAACATCCACATCAATATCTTTAAGACATGTACAGCTTTGCAAAAAAACATGTGAAGGCCATGCATACAGGCCACTTGCAACAATCTTTTAAATATTTTCTTCTCTATTACTCACAACATAGGTTTAAAAACGATGAATTGATCCCAATTCAGAACACTGCTTTCAGTAACTCATTTAAACATATTTGCACTGGGAGGAAATGCCCAAAACTGAATAAAGTGCAAAACAAATCGGTAGTAATGATTACGCTGCCGCATTGTAGCGGTGAAAAAAAGAAAAAAAAAATGTGCAAGTGTGCCAATGATTTTGCCGACCCCTGATGAACATTATGAATGCACAGAAATTAGTCAAGATGTGCTCAACAACTATGGGAACATTTTAGTGTTCCATGCAAACCATTTCCAATGTCTAATTAAAAAGTGATTGAGAGAATCCCAAGTGTGCAAAATTCTGTGTGAACACAATAAAAGTTGGCAGTTTTAAAGAGCCTAAAATATAAACCACAATGCTTTGTTTGCTCTTTCATGGTTTAGCACACAACTAAGTGTGATTATAAGCTTTGTTTGAGAAATGTTTTTTTCATTTTTAGACATTTTAAAGAATTCAACTTCTGTAATGATGACTGCATATTGGTATTCATTCTCTAAAATCACCTTGAATTAGACAATCAAAGCCAAACACTCTCGAATCCATCCCATATGTGTTCAGCACATCTTGACTTATATTTGTACAAAAATAATGACCGTAGAGCATTCCAGTTGATTATTTCATGAAGCTGATATATAATGGAATTCAATGCAGAAATGAACCGGTGACCCCAAACTTTTGGATGGTAGTGTATGTCATTAGCAATGGCCAATGTTATGTAAAAAAGACACACAAAACAATTAATTTCAACAATTAGTTTTAATCAGGCTTTGCCACAAAGGTCCCTTTGTCCAATCACGTGCGAGGACATGGCCTAGAGTACTTTTAAAACGAGTTCTTGTACTCTCACGTTTCATGTGGTTTTGACTTTTGATCTCTAGCTGCTACTATGACTAGTCGCCGTCTTTTTTACGGATTATCTCCTGGAACTCCTCAGCATGCGAACCCTCGAGATGGTGGGGCTGCGGGAGGTCAGTCAACAATGATTTTGAACCCTTGACTAACCTTTCAGGATCACTTTTTGTCTCTGTTTGGTGGCGAAGTTATGCACCTTTTGATGATCTGCCACGCCCCCTTTATTGGCTGATTTGCATTAAAAAATCACTTCTTACTTGGCCCATAAAAAATCGACCCACCAAATTAGATGAGATCTGTGCTCAACATTTGGAGATATAGAAACAGACACACATTCAGACACACATCAAAACAACCTGGAGGTCATTACTCCAATATCTCATATCCACCACTGATAATAATTATAATAATTGATTGAATTTATATAGCGCTTTTCTAGACACTCAAAGATGCTTTACAGTGAAGGGGGGACCTCACTAACCACCACCAATGTGTAGCACCCACTTGGGTGATGCACGGCAGCCAATCTGCGCCAGAACGCTCACCACACACCAGCTTGAGGTGGAGAGTGAGGGAATTAATGAATGAGCCAATTATAGAGGGGGATGATTAGGGGGCCAGATTGAGTGAGCCTGGTTGGGCAGTTTTAGCCAGGACACCGGGGGGATCCCCTACTCTTTGTGATAAGTGCCCTGGGATCTTTTATGACCTCAGTGAGTCAGGACCTCGGTTTTACGTCTCCTCCGAAGGACGGATAACACTAATAAGCCATCACTCTCTCTCTCTCTGACTCTCTCCCCTCTTTAAAAGGATTTCAAATCCGTTTTTTAAGCTCCTGAAACACGGTGACTTGGTTGGTGGGTAAGTGAGTAGTTGTGACATCTATGTTTTAAGGGCATTTCCCCTCAGACCCGCTCCTCTCTGCCGGGCTTCACTTGTACCGGGCAGCGAAGCCGAATTAGTCGAATGTTTATTTAACAGCACATACTTTCTGGCAGGAAAGTCTTTCTCTGAGGGATGAATGAGAATCAGGGCTGACTTGGCTTCTTTGGTAGCCGTTTAAAATTCACAAGACATCAGAGAAAATGTAATTAAAAGCAGATGACTTGAAAACAACAACAGACTGTCTGCCAAAGCACAACATTATTCCAATTGGAGCAGCACTAACCCGCAAGCAAACAGTGCCACTGATTGAATGCTGTAGTACAAACAATAAATGTTATAGAATAAATCATTATACATTCATTTCTGGGTCTATCCGTGTGAATTAGGAGCAGAAAACTAATTGTTTCTGCTGTGG
Source organism: Micromesistius poutassou (assembly GCF_964030765.1). NCBI lineage: Eukaryota > Metazoa > Chordata > Actinopteri > Gadiformes > Gadidae > Micromesistius > Micromesistius poutassou. Next base: position 3,107 of record NW_028179447.1, on the reverse strand, counting down.
GTGTTATATAAGCTTCTACTGACAGCTCAGTGGATTTGAAACACGTTCATTCCATTGTCCGGGGGGCAAGGTTGTTCTCGTTAACAAATAGTAACAAAATAACAAAAAATAAGTGTGAAAAAACTTTACTGGAACAAACTATTAGATACTCAAATAATGGACTTATTTTAAAAATAATCAAAGTAACAAGGAAACGTATACAAACTCAACTACTATCAAGCATTTGCACAATGTAAACACCAATACCTATACCTCTGCTGTTATTGGTTACTAGATTACCGTGAACCGCTGTCCTCTCATCTAACTCTTTCTACTCAAGATCGCTCATGTTGATCTAAAACTGGAAACAATTTGTCTTCAAAAAAGGCGTATCACATATCATCTACCTTCCCGCAGGGTGAATTTGGGAGGTTTTTAATGTAATGCTTAGCGAAGACTTGGAGCGATGCTGCTCCAAGGTCGTCAATCGCCTGACAGTTGGAATGGATCTTGAAGTCGGGAAAGCCTCCAGGGGACACACTTGAGAAGCAGTGCGTTGCTTGTGTCTCTGTTTGTTGTTGAAGTGTGTGTGTGTGTGTGTGTGTGTGTGTGTGTGTGTGTTTCAGTGTGCATGTGCATGTTTTTCCATATTCAAAATACAATGGAAGGGATCCAGGTGAAGCCAGCAGACCGCTCTGGGCTGACAGAAGTGAGATTTCAACCCTGTAATTTCATGACAGCTTCCAGTGGAATGCACATCTGCACATCTGCTGACACACCGCTTTCCCCTGCTTAGAGGTCATGTGACCTCATGGCTACCATACCTCTACTATCACTGCATTTACATTGCATTTTTTTGAGTGATTATCTTCATAAAGGTGCATACCATGTGAGACTCAAGACACGAAGAAGAAGAAAAGATGTCTCACAAAAAAAGGTTTTTCCTGTCCTACAATTCTGCTGCTGTAACATCCCCATGTCTCATCCGGAGCTGATAACGTGATAATAGATGTGAGACATCCATTCCTGTGTGACAGGACTAACGTGTCAGGTCCTTGACTTCACTGATGTGACATTAGTCTTCTGCACCGTCTCCACTGCCTACAGAACGGAGGTTTTTTGTTTCTTAAGGGCTTCCTTTACGTTGTAGATATCAGTACCATACATACTCTATCAATGTCCCTCTACTATTGAAAAAAGGGACCTTTTCCCTTTTCTCTGTCTTATCTCATGCTTTTTTTTTTTTTTTACTTTTTCTTGTCATTTTGTTCTGTCGACGACCATCGTGGCATGAAATACAAACATCCCCATGGCGATAGTATCACAAAATGGCAATGAAAAATAGTGCCGTCAGCTGAGAACTCACATCTCCAGTACACCATCGAGTGTAAGGACATAAAGGTGAAAACATAAGCAACTTCCACAGTTCTGTCCAAAAGTACTCTTATTCAGAAAACGTTGACAGATCCAGCAGTTTCTCCCCTCATCCGTCTTCTGTTTGTAATCTTGTCTCTCTCCTCTCCATCCATCCCGCTGTCCATTTCCACTGGCTGCATTTTAGTCCTCACTTGACCTTATCATTGTTTACTTCCTGAACATACACTCAGCAACACACACACACACACACACATACACACAAACTCACCCACCTGCATATGCAATCCGAGCTCCCGCCCATGAACACACACACAAACACACACACACAGGAACACACACACAGACACGCATACACTCGCTGAACGAACTTGCACACATGCACAAAACTGCTCACAGACAGAGGCACGTACACGTAAACACACGCACACACAAACACACAGGTAAGTTCATCTGACTCAATGCAGCTGGTCTTTGTTCAGTGGTTCAGCCCATCGGTGAGGGGTTTACCTGCTGGTGAATAGACCCGCACGGGCCTCCCTGTTCCTAGCCTGGGGGAGCTTGCCATGCCAGGTGTGCGCACGTCATTCCTGCCACTGAACGAAGACTTCAGCGTTAATGGTCCCGTGACATGCCACCAGGTGTGCGTGTGGTTAGCCGTTACAAGCCGTTTTGAAAGATCGGTCTGTTATGACATCACAGGTGGGCGTGTCCACCTAGACGTGTGACGGATAGATGAGCGACGTTTGCTACAGTCCACTGGGTAGGCTGGTGGACTGATCTGTCCAGCGCACATCTAGGCGGACACGCCCACCTGTGATGTCATAACAGACCGATTTTCAAAACGGCTTGTAACGGCTAACCACACCACACCTGGTGACATGGGACCCTTAACGTGGACAGAGGTAGGGAACCCCGGTTCAGCACAAGTGACAGTCAGGGTAAGGGTAAGGGTCAGCTGTGGTATGTGAGTAAAAACATGAAGTAAATGTTTTTTTTCCAGATTTTTCCAGTACGTGTTTATTTTTCTCAGAGGCTTAGAGCTGAAGAAACCTCCTCTTCCTCTCCAAAGGATGGAATGCTAGACAATTCAATTTCAACCAAAATATTCTGATGAAGATCATTTGTTATTTATGCTTCATTTTCATATATACATTTTCTTTTAGGTAAATTTCAAGCAGCCTTTAGATAGCAATGAAGATAACAGTTTATTTTGTTATTTTTCCTTACTTTTCATGTATACATTGCTTTTCGGTACATTTGCAGCAACTTTTTGGTAGCAATGCATGCAGATTCGCCTTAGTCTAAGTTATATAATACAAAAATAAGGAGCAGAGAGTATCCACAAGTTGTAACCGCTGAGCGGATTTGATGCCTTGAAGTTCTTTCACAGTGTGTTTCCAAGGACCCGTTGACTGACAGACTGACTGCAGCCCAAACCAACACATCCGCTACTAAAGTGCAGGACGCCATTTTGTCTTTGTCCTGTTGTCATTTGGCTTTATGTTTTTATTCATGTTTCAGAAAATAAGAGATGAATGTATGTTTAACTACGAAGTTGTAAGCTAAGTCAGTTGGCGAAAGTACAAATCACTGTCCAAGTTCTTGTGAGCCCAACTGCTCAATTGAGTCGTTTCAGACAAAGTAAGGTCCTTAAGGTTCAGCTCGCTCCGTGAGGAAAATGTCCTCAGAGACAACAAGTGACTTCAAAACCCAGTCGTTCTTTTCGAGTTCCAAGTTCCCGGAATTCCTCA